>NW_025225098.1:1816885-1824263 GCF_018294505.1 Triticum aestivum | reverse complement strand
GGGGGTTCTCTTTTGTTTTAGTTTAGTTTTCTGTTAGTTTGTTTCTTTATTTTATTTCTTTTCTTCTTTTCTGTTTTAATTAAATTTCGGTGTTTATGAAAAACCCAAGTTGCACCTAAAATATTTTTAATACTTATGCCGCTACCGCAATTAACTTGGCACCTAATATAAAATCATTTGTAATTGTTTATTATTTTATAATCACTTAACTAATTGTTTTTGCTACTATTTTATTCACTTTGAGTATTTACATATTTTATACAAGTGTGGTTTCTTCACCATAATTACCTACGCATTATTTGGCACAACCAGAACATTTTAGTTTTGACATTTGAACACTTTTATTGTTTGCCTTTAACTTGAAGCTGAATTCCTAAGCGGTTTTGAACTAACGTGGAATTAACAACAGTAATCCGAGGTGACGTGGCATCATTCACGTGGGGTTACTGTAGCCTAATTATCCGGGCGTCACAATTCTCCTCCACTACAAGAAATCTCGTCCCGAGATTTAAGAGGGGAGTAGGGGGGGGGGGTTCTGGTTATTCTAATGGATCTTCTTGAAGAAGTTAATCCCTTTCGTTGATGCCTCCAATTATTTATTCCAAAGCATCATGATGAAGTTGTCGTCCTTTCTTCAGGGAGCTCCATCGTACTTACGAATAGGTAAGGGGCAGCTCTACAATGATAGGATGTTATAAGGGAAATTCATCTGGGGGTATCCCAGGAATAAACATATGAGTATCTCTCGAGTTGAACAAATTACACATATCGAGAGCAAAGTAAGACGGTGCAATAAGAAGTTTCAAGCGGATAGGCAATCGTTCATTTCCTGAAGCAGAGTGCGAAAGGGGTTCTGAGCAACGGGAATAAGTATTGTGTCCGATACCAGAATAGATCAACAGGCAAGTGGCCCGTGAATTACATACAAAGTCAAGCACGAGGAATAACTTTGACAACAGGTGGTACAGGAGAGTCAGGTTTTGATCCTGTGGAACTGTGGGTTATGGGCCCACCATGTGGGTTAAACGTTGAAAAAGCGGTGACATCTTGCACGGTTATGATAGCAAGGCATGCCAGAGAATAACCTGTCAGTTATGTCGGTAACAACGTCGGTACCAAGGGCGAGGGACGAAGAGAACCATTTTCCTGCTCGTTGAACGAGGTGGACCATTAGGCAAAGTTCTCGTCCATCGGTGGTTACCGGAATGTCATCAACAAAGTAACAGGGTCTTACTGACAGAATTGTACACCGAGGTGTTTACAAAAGTAGGAGAATATTACTGCTTAGATCTCATAGATCACAAGAAAGGTTAAACCAAACAATGGTAAGGAAGATATGATTATCGGATTTAACCAGATCAATGGAAAGGAAAAATGTTTTTAAACACATTTTCCAGGGGTATATCCTTCCCAAGGACAAGCAGATGATATCCATGACAGGATAGTAGGTAGAAAACCATTTTAGGTAAGGGGAGAAAAATTTCATGACATTACCCATACAATGGTGTTTGGATAATTGATAAAGAGAAATTTAGCATTGTGCTTCAAATGTTCTTGGTGATGAACGGAGTACCACGGACATGCTTCAGGTAGCAATGATATGGTGTTTCAATCAAGGGCCCGACTTCGGATACACCAATGATCCATCAGGAGTAACTTATAAAATAAGTCCTACCACTTCCTCCAGGAGGAATGGTTATCCTTGCAAAAGAAATCATAATGATAGGTCCTCCAGCCAGGGGGGTGCTAGGCATGACATCATGTTACCGAGTTATCAAAGGACAAACAACATAACTCCTGGGAAGTTGTCCCAGCCATCATATCTGACCGAGATTCAGATCCGATTGGTGTCAGGATACCTCAGACTTAGGATACCTGAGAAGAAAAGGTGCAACGCAAATTGACGAGATGACATTGTAAGATTCTCGGGGAAATGAACTATGAAGTGATTTCCGTTAACAAGAGTCCATCATTAACCCAAGGAGAGGACAAGGAGGTGTCTGGTGAACTCAACGGCAATTCACCGATATTCCCAAAAGATGGATTTCCATCATTAGGTGAACAAGGAGATAACATTTGTCAGATCAAATGATATAAGGAAGTATGCTCGAGGAAAACATACACAATTAAACATTGGTTGAAAGGTGCGCCCGAAATGTGGATTGGGTTGCACGACCAATGTTAGAATGGTGATTCAATTAGCAAAGGACTTAGAATGAACTATCGCCCATTCACTTCAAAGCAATAGGGTTGCTAGAAGTTTTGAATTCACACGTCTTAGCTCCATTGTCGGTATTCCGGTTGAAAACAATACGGGGACCAAGGAATGAACGAAGATGGCAAGAAGTATTAAGATATCAAGAATTATTAAGAGGTGGTGAAATTCTCACCACATTCTTGACAAAAAGTGATGGTAATACTTCCGAGGTAAGGAAGATCAACTGCTGGGTAGCAGTGATCTCAAGGTTTACACAAAACGCGAACAAGTTGTGTTGAACGGAAGGCAATAAAGTGGTCGATGAGAACAGGAATCATCGAGGGGCAAGGATGGTATTACCCATCATGAATTCAATTGAATTCCTGGAAGAGCTCATAAGGTTGAAGATGATCACGACACAATTGTCGAGAGATTTCATGCAGATGTAGTCAATCAGCGACGACATCAAGTCAAAGGAATGATGAAGCAAGAGGTTATTGGAACCACCGTTACGACACAAACTCGAAACCAAGCTTGTTGTTCAATGCGAAATGATATGACGATGAGGATCGACGTAAGGTTAGTTCATCGTCGAAAATTGGTGCTCCGAGAATAAGGATCAGGTAGCACAGTTAGAATCGTCACGACAATGATATAGCCAAACAGGCTAGGAATGGCGTGATCGGGTACAAACTCGTACTTATAGAAGCTTACCGAAGAGTTGTTGAACCGAAGAGCGGACTCGGTTCAGTTATCGGTGTCTTTGAGTGTTCAATAACTCAGAGCCCGCGAAAAATTGGAATCAGTGGGAAGGTAGCACTTGATGAAGAACTCATAAAAAGTTATGTAGTTCCATGATAATCTTGAGATACCAGGGGGGTAATACTCGACACAAGATCAAAGTAAAGGTTGGACTGGTGTATTGATCCATAGAAGACAATTGTTTCAACTTGTCCGAGAAATGAGATCAAAGAAGAACAATCATGGTCGGAACCACGGTTGCAAAAGGCCAGATCCTAGATATAAGGTGAACTTATACCAAAGGAATAATTTATTTAAGAGAAGCTTTAATGATAAGATCTACATTGTGTCCATGGGCATGAACACAAGTTCAAGGTCGACTCCCACTTCCTCAATGCATAATCTTCCATTCACCCCTCGTATTTCGAAGATGACATTAGTTGTTGAAAGTTTTACCTGGTGCAATACCAGATAAGTATGACTCGTGAAAACTTTCGGGTTCACACGGTTTAGAGAAAGCATATGTTCAACCCATAGGGGCTTCTTAGAAACATATACTACAAGTTTCAAGAGTAAATAACACAAGCTCGAAAGTAGAGCAAGGTTGAGAAAGTAGATGATACAATTACCAAGGGCATTATGTATCCAAGGGAAGGCTCACAAGGTTATTGAATATGAAGGATGCTGACGGATAAAATCCAACAATGGGCCTGATGGTCCACAAGGGATCCGACGTGAGCATCGGTACTCAACTAGAGGAAGCAAATTATAGAAACAACTGACTAACTCAATTGTCAAATGCAAAGGAATTATGATTTCCAAATCAAGGGATCAGAAGCAATGCTCTGATTAGGGGTGGATAAGTTGAATAGCCTTAGGGTACAATCAAAGACAATTGGATTGGTCGAGAACCAATTCCGGTTAAAAGGATGGCAGCTCAGCCGGAAAATTAATTTATAAGGATCAATGATGATTGCGTGTATTCGCAAACATATTGAGTCAACGGACTCAAAATGATAATGACAAGGAATGTCATTAAGACTACGAGACTTATGGGATTAACCATAATGCAAGCAAGCAAGAATTTCAAGAGCCAAAGGCTCCAGAGGATTTTCGGAAGATCGAATATTACTTTGAAGACTTTTGTGAAACACATGAACAACTGGGGATAAGTGGATACTCGACAAGTGCGAGAATTATCCATAGGGGTATTCAGATGACAAGGAACTGCAAGACAGTAGGCACAAGATATTCTCGGATCAATAGAGAGAATTTCGGGGTATCTTGTAATAACAAGATCAACTGGGAATAAAAGTAAGAACGTCAAGTGTATGTATTTATCCATAGGGATATTTTGATGGTAGGGAATTGCAAAAACCAACGGACACAAAGTCTCAAAAGAGTTTCGGCGAGTAACTTCGAAATCTTCTGGTGCAGTCGGCGATCACCTGGACTGAAGGGGCTCTCCGGGAGAAAGTATTTTCGAGAACCTAAAGTCAGATTTTAGTAGAAATCGTTTAACCCGAGTAGAAGAGAGTTCAGAGTCCCAGAGTAAAGGTCGAGGAGTAAAAGATCCTACTACCACCCAATGGCGACGTGGGCCCATGGGCCGCACAGCCATGTTAGTAAAAGTTTTGTAAAGTCTAGACTCGACTTCGGCCAAGGAGTTGGAAGGGGGATTCCTACAGGCAGTCGGCTCTGATACCAACTTGTGACGCCCCCGATTTAATCGTACACTAATCATGCACGCAAATGTGTACGATCAAGATCAGGGACTCACGGGAAGATATCACAACACAACTCTAAAACATAAATAAGTCATACAAGCATCATAATACAAGCCAGGGGCCTCGAGGGCTCGAATACAAGTGCTCGATCATAGACGAGTCAGCGGAAGCAACAAAATCTGAGAATAGACATAAGTTAAACAAGTTTGCCTTAAGAAGGCTAGCACAAACTGGGATACAGATCGAAAGAGGCGCAGGCCTCCTGCCTGGGATCCTCCTAACTACTCTTGGTCGTCGTCAGCGGCCTGCACGTAGTAGTAGGCACCTCCAGTGGTAGTAGTCGCCGTCGACGGTGGCGTCTGGCTCCAGGGCTCTAGCATCTGGTTGCGACAACCAGAAAGAAAGGAAAGGGGGAAAAAGGGGGGGAAGAAAGCAACCGTGAGTACTCATCCAAAGTACTCGCAAGCAAGGAACTACACTACATATGCATGGGTATATGTGTAAAAGGCCATATCGGTGGACTGAACTGCAGAATGCCAGAGTAAAAGGGGGATAGCTAATCCTGTCGAAGACTACGCTTCTCGCAACCACCGTCTTGCATCAAGTAGAAGAGAGTAGATTGAAGTCCTCCAAGTAGCATCTCCAAGTAACATCTCCAAATAGCATCTCATAGCATAATCCTACCCGGCGATCCTCTCCTCGTCGACCTGCGGAAAAGCGATCACCGGGTTGTCTGTGGAACTTGGAAGGGTGTGTTTTATTAAGTATCCGGTTCTAGTTGTCATAAGGTCAAGGTACAACTCCAAGTCGTCCTGTTACCGAAGATCACGGCTATTCGAATAGATTAACTTCCCTGCAGGGGTGCACCACATAACCCAACACGCTCGATCCCATTTGGCCGGACACACTTTCTTGGGTCATGCCCGGCCTCGGAAGATCAACACGTCGCAGCCCCACCTAGGCAAAACAGAGAGGCCAGCACGCCGGTCTAAACCTAAGCGCACAGGGGTCTGGGCCCATCGCCCATAGCACACCTGCACGTTGCGAGGGCGGCCGGAAGCAGACCTAGCCTAGTAGGCGTTCCAGTCCAATCCGGCGCGCGCCGCTCCGTCGCTGACGTCTGAAGTGCTTCGGCTGATACCACGACGTCGGGATACCCATAACTACTCCCACGTAGATGGTTAGTGCGTATAGGCTCGTAGCCGACTCAGATCAAATACCAAGATCTCGTTAAGCGTGTTAAGTATCCGCGAACGCCAAACAGGGCCAGGCCCACCTGTCTCCTAGGTGGACTCAACCTGCCCTGTCGCTCCGCCACAAAGTAACAGTCGGGGGCCATCGGGAACTCAGGCCCACCACTACCTGGATGGAGCCACCTGCCCTTTCAGCCCCCTCATCAGAATCACTTGCGGGTACTCATCGAGCTGACCCGACTTTAGCCACCCTCTGTATAGTATGTATGTATGTATAATATATACCCGTGATCACCTCCCGAGTGATCACGGCCCAATAGTATAGCAAGGCAGACGGACAAGAGTGTAGGGCCACTGATGGAACACTAGCATCCTATACTAAGCATTTAGGATTGCGGGTAAGGTATCAATGACTGTAGCAGCAATGACAGGCTATGGATCAGAATAGGATTAACGGAAAGCAGTAACATGCTACACTACTCTAATGCAAGCAGTATAGAATAGAATAGGCGATATCTGGTGATCAAGGGGGGGGCTTGCCTGGTTGCTCAGACAAGGAGGGGTCGTCGGTGACGTAGTCGACCACAGGGGCATCAGCATCGGTCTCGGAGTCTACCGGAAAGGAGTAACGGAGGGGGAACACAATAAATAACAGAGCAATCAAATGTAACACAAAGCAAGACGCGGCAATACGTTGTGCTAGGGGTGACCTAACGTAGGGATAGGCGATACCGGTGAAGGGGGAAACATCCGGGAAAATATCCCCGGTGTTTCGTGTTTTCGGGCAGAGGAGCCGGAGGGGGAAAGTTGCGAGTTTGATATGTTAGGGGTGCGTGGCGGACGAACGGACTGCGTATCCGGATTCGTCTCGTCGTTCTGAGCAACTTTCATGTACAAAGTTTTTTCATCTGATAAACGGTTTAACTTATATTATTTATCAAAGTTTTAATCATTTTCTATAATTATTATTAATGCGAAAAATAAATAGGAAAGTGCTACGGGTACCCAGTTCTGCGTACACAGAAGTGTACAGAAGCTGACAGGTGGGCCAGGGGGTCCCAGTTGACCAGTCAACGTTTGACTAGTCAACAGGGGGTGGGGTCCTCCTGTCATAGTCTCATTAGGCTAGTCTAACAGTTTAGTTTAACTAAATGAGGTGATTAAGCTAACTAATTATAATTAAACTTAATTAAACCAATTTAATTAAGTTAATTATTTTTATTATAATTCTTTTTTTTATTATTATTTATAAAAAAAACAGGGGAGAGGGCCCCTGCTGCCAGTGGCACCAAAAGCCACAGGAGCAGGCTTAACGGGCGAGGGGCAGGGGCAGGGGCGGGGCGCCAGTGCGGACGGGCGCGCCAGGGCACCGGCGGCCAGCGATGGGGAGCACCGGCGAGAGCGGGGGAGTACCCAGGAAGCGGGGCGCCGGCAACCACGACGGCCAGGAGGCACGAGCGCGGTTGGGAGGCGACAGGGCGCGCGAGGACGCCAGCCGGGGTGCTCCGGCGACGTGCGCA
>NW_025225098.1:1810619-1816235 GCF_018294505.1 Triticum aestivum | reverse complement strand
CGGCCGGCTGGGCCATGGCCCAGTTGGGCCAAGGGGTCCAGGGGGGTTCTCTTTTGTTTTAGTTTAGTTTTCTGTTAGTTTGTTTCTTTATTTTATTTCTTTTCTTCTTTTCTGTTTTAATTAAATTTCGGTGTTTATGAAAAACCCAAGTTGCACCTAAAATATTTTTAATACTTATGCCGCTACCGCAATTAACTTGGCACCTAATATAAAATCATTTGTAATTGTTTATTATTTTATAATCACTTAACTAATTGTTTTTGCTACTATTTTATTCACTTTGAGTATTTACATATTTTATACAAGTGTGGTTTCTTCACCATAATTACCTACGCATTATTTGGCACAACCAGAACATTTTAGTTTTGACATTTGAACACTTTTATTGTTTGCCTTTAACTTGAAGCTGAATTCCTAAGCGGTTTTGAACTAACGTGGAATTAACAACAGTAATCCGAGGTGACGTGGCATCGTTCACGTGGGGTTACTGTAGCCTAATTATCCGGGCGTCACAATTCTCCTCCACTACAAGAAATCTCGTCCCGAGATTTAAGAGGGGAGTAAGGGGGGGGGAGTTCTGGTTATTCTAATGGATCTTCTTGAAGAAGTTAATCCCTTTCGTTGATGCCTCCAATTATTTATTCCAAAGCATCATGATGAAGTTGTCGTCCTTTCTTCAGGGAGCTCCATCGTACTTACGAATAGGTAAGGGGCAGCTCTACAATGATAGGATGTTATAAGGGAAATTCATCTGGGGGTATCCCAGGAATAAACATATGAGTATCTCTCGAGTTGAACAAATTACACATATCGAGAGCAAAGTAAGACGGTGCAATAAGAAGTTTCAAGCGGATAGGCAATCGTTCATTGCCTGAAGCAGAGTGCGAAAGGGGTTCTGAGCAACGGGAATAAGTATTGTGTCCGATACCAGAATAGATCAACAGGCAAGTGGCCCGTGAATTACATACAAAGTCAAGCACGAGGAATAACTTTGACAACAGGTGGTACAGGAGAGTCAGGTTTTGATCCTGTGGAACTGTGGGTTATGGGCCCACCATGTGGGTTAAACGTTGAAAAAGCGGTGACATCTTGCACGGTTATGATAGCAAGGCATGCCAGAGAATAACCTGTCAGTTATGTCGGTAACAACGTCGGTACCAAGGGCGAGGGACGAAGAGAACCATTTTCCTGCTCGTTGAACGAGGTGGACCATTAGGCAAAGTTCTCGTCCATCGGTGGTTACCGGAATGTCATCAACAAAGTAACAGGGTCTTACTGACAGAATTGTACACCGAGGTGTTTACAAAAGTAGGAGAATATTACTGCTTAGATCTCATAGATCACAAGAAAGGTTAAACCAAACAATGGTAAGGAAGATATGATTATCGGATTTAACCAGATCAATGGAAAGGAAAAATGTGTTTAAACACATTTTCCAGGGGTATATCCTTCCCAAGGACAAGCAGATGATATCCATGACAGGATAGTAGGTAGAAAACCATTTTAGGTAAGGGGAGAAAAATTTCATGACATTACCCATACAACGGTGTTTGGATAATTGATAAAGAGAAATTTAGCATTGTGCTTCAAATGTTCTTGGTGATGAACGGAGTACCACGGATATGCTTCAGGTAGCAATGATATGGTGTTTCAATCAAGGGCCCGACTTCGGATACACCAATGATCCATCAGGAGTAACTTATAAAATAAGTCCTACCACTTCCTCCAGGAGGAATGGTTATCCTTGCAAAAGAAATCATAATGATAGGTCCTCCAGCCAGGGGGGTGCTAGGCATGACATCATGTTACCGGGTTATCAAAGGACAAACAACATAACTCCTGGGAAGTTGTCCCAGCCATCATATCTGACCGAGATTCAGATCCGATTGGTGTCAGGATACCTCAGACTTAGGATACCTGAGAATAAAAGGTGCAACGCAAATTGACGAGATGACATTGTAAGATTCTTGGGGAAATGAACTATGAAGTGATTTCCGTTAACAAGAGTCCATCATTAACCCAAGGAGAGGACAAGGAGGTGTCTGGTGAACTCAACGGCAATTCACCGATATTCCCAAAAGATGGATTTCCATCATTAGGTGAACAAGGAGATAACATTTGTCAGATCAAATGATATAAGGAAGTATGCTCGAGGAAAACATACACAATTAAACATTGGTTGAAAGGTGCGCCCGAAATGTGGATTGGGTTGCACGACCAATGTTAGAATGGTGATTCAATTAGCGAAGGACTTAGAATGAACTATCGCCCATTCACTTCAAAGCAATAGGGTTGCTAGAAGTTTTGAATTCACACGTCTTAGCTCCATTGTCGGTATTCCGGTTGAAAACAATACGGGGACCAAGGAATGAACGAAGATGGCAAGAAGTATTAAGATATCAAGAATTATTAAGAGGTGGTGAAATTCTCACCACATTCTTGACAAAAAGTGATGGTAATACTTCCGAGGTAAGGAAGATCAACTGCTGGGTAGCAGTGATCTCAAGGTTTACACAAAACGCGAACAAGTTGTGTTGAACGGAAGGCAATAAAGTGGTCGATGAGAACAGGAATCATCGAGGGGCAAGGATGGTATTACCCATCATGAATTCAATTGAATTCCTGGAAGAGCTCATAAGGTTGATGATGATCACGACACAATTGTCGAGAGATTTCATGCAGATGTAGTCAATCAGCAACGACATCAAGTCAAAGGAATGATGAAGCAAGAGGTTATTGGAACCACAGTTACGACACAAACTCGAACTCAAGCTTGTTGTTTAAGGTGAAAGGGTATGACGAGGAAAAATCGACGTAAGGTTAGTTCATCGTCGAAAATTGGTGCTCCGAGAATAAGGACCAGGTAGCACCGTTAGAATCGTCACGACAATGATATAGCCAAACAGGCTAGGAATGGCGTGATCGGGTACAAACTCGTACTTATAGAAGCTTACTGAAGAGTTGTCGAACCGTAGAGCGGACTCGGTTCAGTTATCGGTGTCTTTGAGTGTTCAATAACTCCGAGCCCATGAAAAATTGTAATCGGTGAGTATGTAGTACTTGATGAAGAACTCATAAGAAATTATGCAGTTCCAAAATAATCTCGAGATACCAGGTGGTAATACTCGACGACAGATCAAACTAGAAGTTGAACTGGGGTATTGCTCTATAGAAGACAAGTGCTTAAACTTGCATAGGACATGATATTTAAAGGAGAACATGGTCAGAACCACGATTGCAAAAAGGCCAGACCTCAGATATAAGATGAACTTATACCAAGGGAATAATTGATTTTAAAAGAAGCTTCGATGAGAAGATGTACATCGTGTCCATGGGCATGAACGCAAAGTTCAAGGTCGACTCCCACTTCTCCAATGCACAACCTTTCATTCACTTCTCGCGCTCAATGAAGTTGTAGGGTTGAAATTTTATCTGGCAAAATATCAGAAGAGTACGACTCGTGAAAACTTTCGAGCCCACACATCTTAAGGAAGGCATAGGTTCAACCCATCGGGGCATCTTAGAATCATATACCAGAATCTTTAGAAGTAATTAACTCAAGCTCGAAGACAGAGCATGGTTGAGAAAGCAGACGATACAATTTACCAAAGGCATTATGTATCAGAGAAAAGGCTCACAAGGTTATTGAATATGAAGGGCGTTGTCAGATAAAATCCAACAAAGGATCTGGTGGTCCACAAGGGATCTGACGTGAGCATCGGTACTCAACTAGAGGAAGCAAATTATAGAAACAACTGACTAACTCAATTGTCAAATGCAAAGGAATTATGATTTCCAAATCAAGGGATCAGAAGCAATGCTCTGATTAGGGGTGGATAAGTTGAATAGCCTTAGGGTACAATCAAAGACAATTGGATTGGTCGAGAACCAATTCCAGTTAAAAGGATGGCAGCTCAGCCGGAAAATTAATTTATAAGGATCAATGATGATTGCGTGTATTCGCAAACATATTGAGTCAACGGACTCAAAATGATAATGACAAGGAATGTCATTAAGACTACGAGACTTATGGGATTAACCATAATGCAAGCAAGCAAGAATTTCAAGAGCCAAAGGCTCCAGAGGATTTTCGGAAGATCGAATATTATTTTGAAGACTTTTGTGAAACACATGAACAACTGGGGATAAGCGGATACTCGACAAGTGCGAGAATTATCCATAGGGGTATTCAGATGACAAGGAATTGCAAGACAGTAGGCACAAGATATTCTCGGATCAATAGAGAGAATTTCGGGGTATCTTGTAATAACAAGATCAACTGGGAATAAAAGTAAGAACGTCAAGTGTATGTATTTATCCATAGGGATATTTTGATGGTAGGGAATTGCAAAAACCAACGGACACAAAGTCTCAAAAGAGTTTCGGCGAGTAACTTCGAAATCTTCTGGTGCAGTCGGCGATCACCTGGAGTGAAGGGGCTCTCCGGGAGAAAGTATTTTCGAGAACCTAAAGTCAGATTTTAGTAGAAATCGTTTAACCCGAGTAGAAGAGAGTTCAGAGTCCCAGAGTAAAGGTCGAGGAGTAAAAGATCCTACTACCACCCAATGGCGACGTGGGCCCATGGGCCGCACAGCCATGTTAGTAAAAGTTTTGTAAAGTCTAGACTCGACTTTGGCCAAGGAGTTGGAAGGGGGATTCCTACAGGCAGTCGGCTCTGATACCAACTTGTGACGCCCCCGATTTAATCGTACACTAATCATGCACGCAAATGTGTACGATCAAGATTAGGGACTCACGGGAAGATATCACAACACAACTCTAAAACATAAATAAGTCATACAAGCATCATAATACAAGCCAGGGGCCTCGAGGGCTCGAATACAAGTGCTCGATCATAGACGAGTCAGCGGAAGCAACAAAATCTGAGAACAAACATAAGTTAAACAAGTTTGCCTTAAGAAGGCTAGCACAAACTGGGATACAGATCGAAAGAGGCGCAGGCCTCCTGCCTGGGATCCTCCTAACTACTCTTGGTCGTCGTCAGCGGCCTGCACGTAGTAGTAGGCACCTCCAGTGGTAGTAGTCGCCGTCGACGGTGGCGTCTGGCTCCAGGGCTCTAGCATCTGGTTGCGACAACCAGAAAGAAAGGAAAGGGAGAAAAAGGGGGGGAAGAAAGCAACCGTGAGTACTCATCCAAAGTACTCGCAAGCAAGGAACTACACTACATATGCATGGGTATATGTGTAAAAGGCCATATCGGTGGACTGAACTGCAGAATGCCAGAGTAAAAGGGGGATAGCTAATCCTGTCGAAGACTACGCTTCTCGCAACCACCGTCTTGCATCAAGTAGAAGAGAGTAGATTGAAGTCCTCCAAGTAGCATCTCCAAGTAACATCTCCAAATAGCATCTCATAGCATAATCCTACCCGGCGATCCTCTCCTCGTCGACCTGCGGAAAAGCGATCACCGGGTTGTCTGTGGAACTTGGAAGGGTGTGTTTTATTAAGTATCCGGTTCTAGTTGTCATAAGGTCAAGGTACAACTCCAAGTCGTCCTGTTACCGAAGATCACGGCTATTCGAATAGATTAACTTCCCTGCAGGGGTGCACCACATAACCCAACACGCTCGATCCCATTTGGCCGGACACACTTTC
>NW_025225098.1:1805822-1810402 GCF_018294505.1 Triticum aestivum | reverse complement strand
CATTCACTTCAAAGCAATAGGGTTGCTAGAAGTTTTGAATTCACACGTCTTAGCTCCATTGTCGGTATTCCGGTTGAAAACAATACGGGGACCAAGGAATGAACGAAGATGGCAAGAAGTATTAAGATATCAAGAATTATTAAGAGGTGGTGAAATTCTCACCACATTCTTGACAAAAAGTGATGGTAATACTTCCGAGGTAAGGAAGATCAACTGCTGGGTAGCAGTGATCTCAAGGTTTACACAAAACGCGAACAAGTTGTGTTGAACGGAAGGCAATAAAGTGGTCGATGAGAACAGGAATCATCGAGGGGCAAGGATGGTATTACCCATCATGAATTCAATTGAATTCCTGGAAGAGCTCATAAGGTTGAAGATGATCACGACACAATTGTCGAGAGATTTCATGCAGATGTAGTCAATCAGCAACGACATCAAGTCAAAGGAATGATGAAGCAAGAGGTTATTGGAACCACCGTTACGACACAAACTCGAAACCAAGCTTGTTGTTCAATGCGAAATGATATGACGATGAGGATCGACGTAAGGTTAGTTCATCGTCGAAAATTGGTGCTCCGAGAATAAGGATCAGGTAGCACAGTTAGAATCGTCACGACAATGATATAGCCAAACAGGCTAGGAATGGCGTGATCGGGTACAAACTCGTACTTATAGAAGCTTGTCGAAGAGTTGTTGAACCGAAGAGCGGACTCGGTTCAGTTATCGGTGTCTTTGAGTGTTCAATAACTCAGAGCCCGTGAAAAATTGGAATCAGTGGGAAGGTAGCACTTGATGAAGAACTCATAAAAAGTTATGTAGTTCCATGATAATCTCGAGATACCAGGGGGGTAATACTCGACACAAGATCAAAGTAAAGGTTGGACTGGTGTATTGATCCATAGAAGACAATTGTTTCAACTTGTCCGAGAAATGAGATCAAAGAAGAACAATCATGGTCGGAACCACGGTTGCAAAAGGCCAGATCCTAGATATAAGGTGAACTTATACCAAAGGAATAATTTATTTAAGAGAAGCTTTAATGATAAGATCTACATTGTGTCCATGGGCATGAACACAAGTTCAAGGTCGACTCCCACTTCCTCAATGCATAATCTTCCATTCACCTCTCGTATTTCGAAGATGACATTAGTTGTTGAAAGTTTTACCTGGTGCAATACCAGATAAGTATGACTCGTGAAAACTTTCGGGTTCACACGGTTTAGAGAAAGCATATGTTCAACCCATAGGGGCTTCTTAGAAACATATACTACAAGTTTCAAGAGTAAATAACACAAGCTCGAAAGTAGAGCAAGGTTGAGAAAGTAGATGATACAATTACCAAGGGCATTATGTATCCAAGGGAAGGCTCACAAGGTTATCGAATATGAAGGATGCTGACGGATAAAATCCAACAATGGGCCTGATGGTCCACAAGGGATCCGACGTGAGCATCGGTACTCAACTAGAGGAAGCAAATTATAGAAACAACTGACTAACTCAATTGTCAAATGCAAAGGAATTATGATTTCCAAATCAAGGGATCAGAAGCAATGCTCTGATTAGGGGTGGATAAGTTGAATAGCCTTAGGGTACAATCAAAGACAATTGGATTGGTCGAGAACCAATTCCGGTTAAAAGGATGGCAGCTCAGCCGGAAAATTAATTTATAAGGATCAATGATGATTGCGTGTATTCGCAAACATATTGAGTCAACGGACTCAAAATGATAATGACAAGGAATGTCATTAAGACTACGAGACTTATGGGATTAACCATAATGCAAGCAAGCAAGAATTTCAAGAGCCAAAGGCTCCAGAGGATTTTCGGAAGATCGAATATTATTTTGAAGACTTTTGTGAAACACATGAACAACTGGGGATAAGCGGATACTCGACAAGTGCGAGAATTATCCATAGGGGTATTCAGGTGACAAGGAATTGCAAGACAGTAGGCACAAGATATTCTCGGATCAATAGAGAGAATTTCGGGGTATCTTGTAATAACAAGATCAACTGGGAATAAAAGTAAGAACGTCAAGTGTATGTATTTATCCATAGGGATATTTCGATGGTAGGGAATTGCAAAACCAACGGACACAAAGTCTCAAAAGAGTTTCGGC
Source organism: Triticum aestivum (assembly GCF_018294505.1). Lineage (NCBI taxonomy): Eukaryota > Viridiplantae > Streptophyta > Magnoliopsida > Poales > Poaceae > Triticum > Triticum aestivum. The sequence goes on along the minus strand of NW_025225098.1, from coordinate 1,808,283 downwards.
GAGTAACTTCGAAATCTTCTGGTGCAGTCGGCGATCACCTGGACTGAAGGGGCTCTCCGGGAGAAAGTATTTTCGAGAACCTAAAGTCAGATTTTAGTAGAAATCGTTTAACCCGAGTAGAAGAGAGTTCAGAGTCCCAGAGTAAAGGTCGAGGAGTAAAAGATCCTACTACCACCCAATGGCGACGTGGGCCCATGGGCCGCACAGCCATGTTAGTAAAAGTTTTGTAAAGTCTAGACTCGACTTCGGCCAAGGAGTTGGAAGGGGGATTCCTACAGGCAGTCGGCTCTGATACCAACTTGTGACGCCCCCGATTTAATCGTACACTAATCATGCACGCAAATGTGTACGATCAAGATCAGGGACTCACGGGAAGATATCACAACACAACTCTAAAACATAAATAAGTCATACAAGCATCATAATACAAGCCAGGGGCCTCGAGGGCTCGAATACAAGTGCTCGATCATAGACGAGTCAGCGGAAGCAACAAAATCTGAGAATAGACATAAGTTAAACAAGTTTGCCTTAAGAAGGCTAGCACAAACTGGGATACAGATCGAAAGAGGCGCAGGCCTCCTGCCTGGGATCCTCCTAACTACTCTTGGTCGTCGTCAGCGGCCTGCACGTAGTAGTAGGCACCTCCAGTGGTAGTAGTCGCCGTCGACGGTGGCGTCTGGCTCCAGGGCTCTAGCATCTGGTTGCGACAACCAGAAAGAAAGGAAAGGGGGAAAAAGGGGGGGAAGAAAGCAACCGTGAGTACTCATCCAAAGTACTCGCAAGCAAGGAACTACACTACATATGCATGGGTATATGTGTAAAAGGCCATATCGGTGGACTGAACTGCAGAATGCCAGAGTAAAAGGGGGATAGCTAATCCTGTCGAAGACTACGCTTCTCGCAACCACCGTCTTGCATCAAGTAGAAGAGAGTAGATTGAAGTCCTCCAAGTAGCATCTCCAAGTAACATCTCCAAATAGCATCTCATAGCATAATCCTACCCGGCGATCCTCTCCTCGTCGACCTGCGGAAAAGCGATCACCGGGTTGTCTGTGGAACTTGGAAGGGTGTGTTTTATTAAGTATCCGGTTCTAGTTGTCATAAGGTCAAGGTACAACTCCAAGTCGTCCTGTTACCGAAGATCACGGCTATTCGAATAGATTAACTTCCCTGCAGGGGTGCACCACATAACCCAACACGCTCGATCCCATTTGGCCGGACACACTTTCTTGGGTCATGCCCGGCCTCGGAAGATCAACACGTCGCAGCCCCACCTAGGCAAAACAGAGAGGCCAGCACGCCGGTCTAAACCTAAGCGCACAGGGGTCTGGGCCCATCGCCCATAGCACACCTGCACGTTGCGAGGGCGGCCGGAAGCAGACCTAGCCTAGTAGGCGTTCCAGTCCAATCCGGCGCGCGCCGCTCCGTCGCTGACGTCTGAAGTGCTTCGGCTGATACCACGACGTCGGGATACCCATAACTACTCCCACGTAGATGGTTAGTGCGTATAGGCTCGTAGCCGACTCAGATCAAATACCAAGATCTCGTTAAGCGTGTTAAGTATCCGCGAACGCCAAACAGGGCCAGGCCCACCTGTCTCCTAGGTGGACTCAACCTGCCCTGTCGCTCCGCCACAAAGTAACAGTCGGGGGCCGTCGGGAACTCAGGCCCACCACTACCTGGATGGAGCCACCTGCCCTTTCAGCCCCCTCATCAGAATCACTTGCGGGTACTCATCGAGCTGACCCGACTTTAGCCACCCTCTGTATAGTATGTATGTATGTATAATATATACCTGTGATCACCTCCCGAGTGATCACGGCCCAATAGTATAGCAAGGCAGACGGACAAGAGTGTAGGGCCACTGATGGAACACTAGCATCCTATACTAAGCATTTAGGATTGCGGGTAAGGTATCAATGACTGTAGCAGCAATGACAGGCTATGGATCAGAATAGGATTAACGGAAAGCAGTAACATGCTACACTACTCTAATGCAAGCAGTATAGAATAGAATAGGCGATATCTGGTGATCAAGGGGGGGGCTTGCCTGGTTGCTCAGACAAGGAGGGGTCGTCGGTGACGTAGTCGACCACAGGGGCATCAGCATCGGTCTCGGAGTCTACCGGAAAGGAGTAACGGAGGGGGAACACAATAAATAACAGAGCAATCAAATGTAACACAAAGCAAGACGCGGCAATACGTTGTGCTAGGGGTGACCTAACGTAGGGATAGGCGATACCGGTGAAGGGGGAAACATCCGGGAAAATATCCCCGGTGTTTCGTGTTTTCGGGCAGAGGAGCCGGAGGGGGAAAGTTGCGAGTTTGATATGTTAGGGGTGCGTGGCGGACGAACGGACTGCGTATCCGGATTCGTCTCGTCGTTCTGAGCAACTTTCATGTACAAAGTTTTTTCATCTGATAAACGGTTTAACTTATATTATTTATCAAAGTTTTAATC
>NW_025225098.1:1784297-1804742 GCF_018294505.1 Triticum aestivum | reverse complement strand
CGGCCGGCTGGGCCATGGCCCAGTTGGGCCAAGGGGTCCAGGGGGGTTCTCTTTTGTTTTAGTTTAGTTTTCTGTTAGTTTGTTTCTTTATTTTATTTCTTTTCTTCTTTTCTGTTTTAATTAAATTTCGGTGTTTATGAAAAACCCAAGTTGCACCTAAAATATTTTTAATACTTATGCCGCTACCGCAATTAACTTGGCACCTAATATAAAATCATTTGTAATTGTTTATTATTTTATAATCACTTAACTAATTGTTTTTGCTACTATTTTATTCACTTTGAGTATTTACATATTTTATACAAGTGTGGTTTCTTCACCATAATTACCTACGCATTATTTGGCACAACCAGAACATTTTAGTTTTGACATTTGAACACTTTTATTGTTTGCCTTTAACTTGAAGCTGAATTCCTAAGCGGTTTTGAACTAACGTGGAATTAACAACAGTAATCCGAGGTGACGTGGCATCGTTCACGTGGGGTTACTGTAGCCTAATTATCCGGGCGTCACATGAACCATTTGATGTTTGGGGCTTTGATTATATGGGACCTTTTCGTACCTCCAATGGGTATACACATATTCTAGTTGTAGTTGATTACGTTACTAAGTGGGTAGAATCTATTACAACTAGTAGTGCCGATCATAACACTTCTATTAAGATGCTTAAAGAAGTTATTTTTCCAAGGTTTGGAGTCCCTAGATATTTAATGACTAATGGTGGTTCACATTTTATTCATGGTGCTTTTCGCAAAATGCTTGTTAAGTATGAAACCATAGAATTACATCTCCATATCATCCTCAGTCTAGTGGTCAAGTAGAATTGAGTAATAGAGAGATTAAATTGATTTTGCAAAAGACTGTTAATAGATCTAGAAAGAATTGGTCCAAGAAACTTGATGATGCATTATGGGCTTATAGAACTGCTTATAAAAATCCTATGGGTATGTCTCCGTATAAAATGGTTTATGGCAAGGCTTGTCACTTACCTCTCGAACTAGAACATAAGGCATATTGTGCTATTAAAGAGCTCAATTATGATTTCAAACTTTTCGGTGAGAAGAAGTTATTTGACATTAGCTCGCTTGATGAATGGAGAACCCAAGCCTATAAGAATGCCAAGTTGTTTAAAGAAAAAGTTAAAAGATGGCACGAAAAAAGGATACAAAAGTGTGAGTTTAATGTAGGTGATCATGTTTTGCTATTAAACTCTCGTTTAAGATTTTTTGGAGGAAAGGAAAAATTCTCTCTAAATGGGAAGGTTCTTACATTATCGAGGAGGTCTATTGTTCTGGTGCCATAAAAATCAACACCGCCAAAGGCACAAATCCGAAGGTGGTAAATGGTCAAAGAATCAAACATTATATCTCAGGTAATCCCATAAATGTTGAGACCAATATAATTAACACCGTAACACCGGAGGAGCACATAAGGGACACTCCAGAACGATTCAAATTCCAAAAAGGAATAGGTACGTGGTACGGTAAGTAAACCGACTCTAAAACTGTTCTAATAGCATTTTTTCTCTGTTTTGGACTATTTGAAATATTAGGAAAATTAAAGTAGTCTGAAAGAGACACAAGGAGACCACGAGGGTGGAGTGCACGCCCTACCCCCCTGAGCGCGCCCCCTACCTTGTGGCCACCTCGTGTGCCTTCCGGATTTCGTTTTCTTGCACAATACTTCTTTTGGTCGGTCAAAATTTATTATATAATCTCCCAAAGGTTTTGACCACTGTACCGCGACAAAATCCCATGTTTTCATTTTGAACTTTTTTTTGCCGGAGTTTTCAAGACCAGGCATCATGTCGTCCCCCTCCTCTAACAATGTGGGCAACGATGCTTGGCTGATGAAGATAGAGATGAAGAGATAAGAACTTGGGGAAACTAACAAGGATGATAAGATGAAGAAGGTCACTGGAGAGCAAACTCCGGCAGCTGGAGAAGAAGACATCCTTCAACCTTACTACAATCATCATACCCCTACTGAAATTGAAGCTTTCAAGATCATTGAAATAGTTCATGTGCAAAATAAATATCTCACCCATGAAAATATTTTGTTGCAAGAGCATATCATCGCACTTTAGGGCACTATTCGTAAATTGGAGCATCTCCTACGCTCGATGTGTCGCACTACTTCATCAACAACTCCATCATCACCACCTCCGAAGAAAGATATATAAATACATGGGTATGGGCACTCCCCTTGGCAACTACCAAGCTTGGGGGAGGTGCCCCAGTATCGTATCACCATCACACCTCTATCTTTATCGTTTTTCTTGGTTCGATCCTTTTTGTTATATCTTGATCAAGTAGAGTAAAGTTTTAGTATGATCTAGCTTTGAGTTTTATTTTGATCTCTATCTATGTAATCGAGTCCATGAGTTATATATAATAAAAAGTAGTTTTGAGTTGAGGGCTTTGCTATCTTGCTATGATCTTGAGGGAATTAAAGAAAGAATAAAAAGATCATATATTGATCTTATGGAGAGTAATGACTTCACATATAAAGAGTATGATGATTAAAAGTTGTTGAGAGTTGACAAACATAGTTTTGGTCATTGCTGCAATTAATAGGAAGTAATGAAGAAAGAGAGGTTTTACATATAAATATACTATTTTGGACATCTTTTTGATTATGAGCCCTGATTAAAATATGACATGCTAAAAAGTTGATGTTGGACAAGGAAGACAACATAATGGGTTATGTTTTCTTATATCCAAATAGAAGTTATATTGTCATGGATCGTCCAACATGTTGAGCTTGCTTTTCCCTCTCATGCTGGCCAAATTCTTTGCACCAAGTAGAGATACTACTTGTGCTCCCAAACATCCCTAAACCTAGTTTTGCCATGAGAGTCCACCATACCTACCTATGGATTGAGTAAGATCCTTCAAATAAGTTGTCATCGGTGCAAGCAATAAAAAATGCTCTCTAAATATGTAAGATCTATTAGTGTGAAGAAAATAAGCTTTATACGGACTTGTGATATGGAAGAAATAAAAGTGACAAACTGCATAATAAAGTTCTTTATCACAAGCGGCAATATAAAGTGATGTTCTTTTGCATTAAGATTTTGTGCATCCAACCATAAAAGCGCATGACAACCTCTGCTTCCCTCTGCGAAGGGCCTACCTTTTATTTTTACCTTCTACCCTTATACAAGAGTCATGGTGATCTTCACCTCTCCTTTTTACCCTTTTTCCTATGTGTGGGAGAGATCCAGATATATATATATGCACTCGGATGTAGGTTTTCATAAAGTATTACTATTGACATTACCCTTGAGGTAAAAGGTCGGGAGGCGAAACTATAAGCCCCTATCTTTCTTTCTGTCTGATTGGTACTTTGTACCTATAAGTATCGCGTGAGTGTTAGCAATTGTGAAAGACTAAATGATAGTCGAGTATGTGGACTTGCTGAAAACCTTATATGGCTGAGGTCCTAGTTTGTTAGTTTTCAATGAAGTTTCTGATTCATAATTTACCTTGTGAATGAATTGTTACTTTAGCATAAGAAATTGTATGACAATATATGTTGTTGTTCTAAAGATGATCATGATGCCCTCATGTCCGTATTTTATTTTATCGACACCTCTATCTCTAAATATGTGGACATATTTTTCGCGAGGTCTAAGCTTGGGGGAGTTGATACGTCCATTTTGCATCATCCTTTTATATTGATATTGCATTATGTGTTGTTATTACGTGTTATATCACAATACTTATGCCTTTTCTCTCTTATTTTATAAGGTTTACATGAAGAGGGAGAATGCCGGCAGCTGGAAATTCTGGACTGGAAAAGGAGCAAATATTAGAGACCTATTCTGCACAACTCCAAAAGTCTTGAAACTTCACGGAGAATATTTTTGGCAAATATAAAAAAATATTGGGCGAAGAAAGCACCAGAGGGGCCCCATATGCCACCCACAAGGGTGGACGGCGCGGCCTAACCCCCTGGGCGCGCCCTCCAGTCTTGTGGGGCCCCTAGCAGGCCCCTGACGCCCATCTTTTGCTATATGGTGTGTTTTGACTTGGAAAAAATCAGAAGGAAGCTTTCGGGACGAAGCGGCGCCGTCTCGAGGCGGAACCTGGGCTGAACCAATCTAGGGCTCCGGCGGAGATGTTCTGCCGGGGAAACATCCCTCCGGGAGGGGGAAATCATCGTGATCGTCATCACCATCGATCCTCTCATCGGGAGGGGGTCAATCTCCATCAACATCTTAACCAGCACCATCTCCTCTCAAACCTGTAACACCCCGAGAATCATGCTACAGTAATCCCCCTCTAATGATGCCTTGTCATCATTGTTACTGTTGCTAATCTCACTTTGATTCTATTCCAGTTCAAATTTCAAATTCAAAATAAAGTCCAAAACTCAAAGTTCTCACACATGAAAGCTAAAATGTTCAAGGTGTGGCAAATAATCTCTGGTTAATTGTCATGTTGAAACCAACCTCATTTGTGTAAACAAAATGCCCCTGGGGTATTATTTTGTGGTCCAACAATAATTACATTGGCCTTTCCAATTTCTAAAAATGGTTAGCCAACTCCTTCTAACCCCAGGGAGCCTCAACAACGCCGGGTGTGCCCGTTCCCCTCGCCGGTGCTTGCCTCGGCTACCTCAGCGATCTGCCAGCTCCGATCCTCCCCGCGTCCACACAAGCTCGCCGTCGTCTACCTCACTATGAGCTCCCACGCCGATTCCCCTTCCCGTCTCCTGTTTTCGTCTCGCTGTTGGTCGTCGTCCCGTGCACGCCAGCGCGACTCCACGCCTGGGCCCCGTCCCCGCCGTCACGCCCGAGCTCTCGAGGAGCTCGCGGCCGCCGTTGCACCGACGCTGCAGCCGCCCGCCTTCCGCGTCCGCGGTCGCGCCACCGCGCTCTCCGGCCATTCCCTCCACCCCGCACGCCTGTAGCTCCCTTCTATTGCCCCCGGCGAGCCCGCGTCCCACCGCGCCATGGCCACGCCTTGCCCCCGCGCCCCTCCCGCTTGCGAGCTACTGCTTGTCGCCTGGCGACGACCCGCCTCTGCCCCGCCGCCTCCAGCCGCTGGCCCCCGCCCACCGCTGGCCGCCGTGGCCTCGCCACCGCCGGGCACAACCCCGGTCGGCCTCGCCTCCCCTCGCATGGTGGGCGCCTGGGTGCGCCCCGCACCCACACGCCTATAACCCGTCGCCCATTTAGGCCCCGTGGGCCACTAACGTTGGGGCCCCACGCCCCCTTAAAAAAAGGGGGTTTTTAAATAAATAAATAATAAAATACATTAATTAATTAATTAACTTAATTAACTGTGTTTAATTAACCTAATCAATTAACTAATCTAATTAACCTTGTTTAGTTAGCCTTAGTCTATGAGAGGTGGGTCCCGTTGGACCCACAAGCCAGGTTTGACTCTGGTCAGGTGGGTTTGACCTGCCGACATCATGGTGATGTCATGCTGACATCACATTTCACTGTTCTGGATAATGTTCAATTTAAGTAATTAAATAAATTTCAGAAATCTTTAAAACTTTGATAATTCATATAAAATAATCTGTAACTCGGATGAAAATGTTTTCTACATGAAAGTTGCTCAGAAAACCGTGACGAATCCGGATACGTGGACCGTTCATCTGTCACATGCCCCTAGCATGCTGAACATGAAACTTTCCCCCTCCGGTCATTTGTCTGACACAGGTCCAGAACCGGGAAAACATTCCCGGTTGACTTCCCCCTCGCTGGTATCGTGTAGCACCACGTTAGAATACGTCTAGCTCTGCATGTTGTCCTGTTATGTTATGTTTGCTTTATATTTACTGTTTCTTCCCCCTCTTCTCTCCGGTAGACCCCGAGATCGATGTTGCCCCTGTGATCGACTACGTCACCGATGACTCCTCCTTGCCAGAGCAACCAGGCAAGCCCCCCCTTTGATCATCCCGATATCGCCCATTGCATTCTCTCATGCTTGCATTAGATTTTGCTATTGTTATTGATTGCTCCTATTCTGATGCATAGCCTGCTTTTGTATCTGCTGTTGTACCTTACCTGCTTATCCTAAACTGCTTAGTATAGGTTGGTTAGTGATCCATCAGTGACCCCCACCTTGTTCTTGTTGCCCCTGCTTCATCACCGAAGACCCGATCAACGGGATCGAAGACCAGGCCCCGGCACCGCACATCACTTTCCCCTTAGTTGCTCGACACTGCTGGGTTACTATCGAGTGCTGAGGGTGAGACCTCTGCAGCACTTCTGATGTTAACCCTGTAGTGTAGTTATCCGGTCATGGTCATCGAGGGTGATTCCGCCTTAACCACTTCCGATACGACTCTGTCGTGCAACCCCTCAAGTGTGAACCTCGGGGGTGATTCCTCTTACGTTCACCTTGATGATTACATTGACTGGAATTCACCGTGGGTGATTCCTCGGGTTTTCCCCTTGATGTTTGGACACACGGTTACTATGGTTACTATGACTTGACACTGAAGCATGTTACTAAAGACGGTTCGACCATGAGGGGTACCCGCGCAAGCATAATTGCGAGTGATGTGGAGTCGGGTTGACCTGGAAGGTGCCTGTGAGATAATTACAAGGTGTGGTCGGGCATTCTTAGCCCTTGCCGCAAGTCCTCAAGACGGGGCAATGGGGTCACATCTTCGTGAGTCTCTGTTTGTTACCGTGCGTTCCTAATCCACTACGATTTGGATATTTGATCCGAGGGGCCTCTGGCCTGATAGCACTAACCATCACGTGGGCATAGTATGGGCGTTCTGCGTCGTATGCATCAGCCGAAGCTTATTAGACGTGAGCGACTGAGCGGCAAGCGCCGGGTTGGACTGCGTAAGCACCTGCTTTGTTGAAGGAGGTAGCTAGGTCTGCTCACCGACCGCCCATGCAACGTGCAGGAGTTCCCGGGGAGATGGCCCATGACCCCTGGGGGCATAGGTTTAGTCTGGCATGCTGACCTCTCTATTAAGCATAGGTCGGGTTGCGGCGTATTGTTTCGCCGAGGCCGGGCATGACCCAGGAAAGTGTGTCCGGCCGGAGTTAATCGAGCGTGGTGGGTAAGTTGGTGCACCCCTGCAGGGAAGAAATCATCTATCGATAGCCTGTCCTACGGTAAAGGACACTCGGAGTTGTATCCCGATCGATACAACTAGAACTAGATACTTGTGATGAGAATTTGATGGTGATGATAACTGGATAGTATGGCTCTGGGATATCTTTCTCGCAGGGAGTCGAGAAAGGATCTCTGGCCGAGGTTGATAACACTACTACTACTTTACTTTATGCTACTCTACTCCCTCCTGTTGCTGCAAGATTGTGGTTTCCAGAAGATGCTAGACTTCGATAGGACTAGGCCTTCTCTCTATTCTGGCATTTCTGCAGCCCAGTCCACATATACAGCCTTCCTTTAATAATGTTGCATCTGTAGTGTAGATCCTTGCTTGCGAGTACTTTGGATGAGTACTCACAGTTGCTTTGCTCCCTCTTTTTCCCCTTTTCCATTCTTCTTGGATGACGCAACCAGATGACGGAGTCCAGGAGCCAGATGACACCTTTGACGACTGCTACTACCCCGAGGGTGCCTACTACCACGTGACGGAGACCGCCGATGACCAGGAGTAGTTAGGAGGCTCCGAGGCAGTAGGCCTTGCCTTTTCGATCGATGTTGCTTTTGTGGTAGCCTTCTTAAGGCAAACTTGTTTAACTTATGTCTGTACTCAGATATTGTTGCTTCTGCTGACTCGTTTGTATTCAAGCTGATGTATTCGAGCCCTCGAGGCCCCTGGCTTGTAATATAAAGCTTGTATTATTTTAATTTGTGTCTAGAGTTGTGTTGTGATATCTTCCCATGAGTCCCTGATCTTGATCATACACATTTGCGTGTATGATTAGTGTACGATTGAATCAGGGGCGTCACAAGTTGGTATCAGAGACGACTACATGTAGGTAGCCCCCTTCCAACACCTTGGCCGAAGTTGAGTCTAGTCATCCAAAACGGTTTTACTAACTTGGCTGTGTGGCTTACGAGCCCACGTCGCCGATGGGTGGTACTAGGATCTTTTATTCCTCGTCTATACTCTGGGATTCTGATCTCTCTTCTATTCGGGTTAAAGATTTTACTAACTCTAACTTTAGGTTCTCGTAACCACTTCCTACCGGAGAGCCCCTTCATTCCATATGATCGTCTGCTTCATCAGAAGATTCTGAAGATACTCTTTGATGTTTTCCCGAGACCCTTGTGCCCACCGCCTTTGCAATTCCCTGCCATCGATATATCCTTATGGATAAGTACATACAGTTGCCGTTCATACCTTTGTCCCTAGTTGCTCTTGTTTCTAAAAGATGCCCCAAAATACTCTCCGTTGTCCCGAGAACCCCTTTTGTAATTGCCTTGAAGTTCTTTGCCACATGAATACCCCTATGAATAATTCCTCTCAATTACCGAAGATTCTTCATCCCCAGTTGTTTGAGTGTTTCACAAAAATCTTTGAAATCCTATTCGATCTTCCGAAAATCCTTAGCAGCTTATTGCTCTCTAAATTCTTACTTGCTTGCATTATGGTTAAATCCCATAAGTATAGTAATCTTATTGGCATCCTTTGTCATTACCATTTGAGTCTGTTGATTCAATATGTTGCGGATGCTCGCAATCCTCAGTCGGATCATAGAATTCATCCTTTCGGCTTGGACGTCATTTGACCAAGAGTTGTTTCTCGACCAATCAAATTGCCGTCAATTGTATCCCTAGGGCTATTCAACTTATTTATCTTTTGATCAGAGTGTCTGCTTCTGATCTTCTATTTTTTAAATCATGATTTCTTTGCATTTAAGCATCGAATTATTCAGATGTTTCTATAATCCAAAGCCTTTCCATTCTTTCTTCTTCTGGTTGAGTACCGATACTCACATCAGATCCTATGTGGGCCGCCAGACCCTTTGTTGGATTTTATCTGACAATGTCCTTCATATTAAATAACCTTTTGGAGCCTTTCCTCAGATACATAATGCATTTGGTAAATTGTATCCTCTGCCTGCTCAACCATCCTCTGCCTTCGAGCTTGTGTTATTTTACTCGTCTAGTTTGTGGTATATGTTCCCAAGATGCCCTATGGTTTGAACCTATGCCTTCCTTAATCCATGTGAACCCGAGAGTTTTCACGAGTCATACTCTTCTGGTGTCTTGCCAGATAACATTTCAACACTACAACTTCATTGAACGCGAGAAGTGAATGAAAGGTTATGCATTTGAGAAGTGGGAGTCGACCTTGAACTTTGTGTTCATGCCCATGGAAACCATGTAGATCTTATCATGGAAGCTTCTCGTAACAATAACTATTCCCTTGGTATAATTTGATCCTGTATCCGTGATTTTGGCCTTTGCAATCGTGGTTCCAACCAAGATTGTCTTCTTTGATCCCCTTTCTCGGACAAGTTGAAGTGCTTGCCTTTTGCATATCAATACACATGTCCAAACTCTAATATGGTCTACCTTCGAGTATTACCCCTGGTATCTCGAGAATATCAAATAACTGAGTTGCTTCCTATGAATATTCATCTAGTATTACTTCTCACCGATTTCAGATTTTCCCCGGGGTTCTGAGTTATCAGTAACTCGAGAACACCGATAAGAGAATCGATCCCGCACTCCGATTCAACAACTCTAAGTAATTTTCGTTGCTTACAAGTTTAATAATCCTTCAAGTCATTCCTAGCCTGATCGGCTATATCATTATCGTGATAAATTTTAACTGTGCTACCTGATCCTTCTTCTCGGAGCACAATTTTTCAATGATGAACTAAGCTTACATCGCTCTTCCTCATCTTATCATTCCACCTTGAAGAACAAGCTTGAATCCAAGCTTGTGTCGTATCCATGGTTCCAATAGCCTTTGCTTCATCATTCCTTTTGCTTGATGTCGTTGCTGCTCGATGGCATCTTCATAGAGCCTCTCGACAAAATTTGTCGTGATCACCATTAATATATCGACTTGTTCTAATATATCAATCCAATTCTTGAGGAGAAATACCATCCTTGCCCATCGATGATTCGTGTTGTCATTGACACCATCCTTGACTTCCTGCCAATACGGACTTGGTCATGTTTTGGTTATATCTTACATCCCTTGACATTCTTGGAATTGTTCCTTTGTACTTCTTGTGACCTTCAGATTCAATCTTGCTTGAAACACCATGTTAATGCTACCTCGAAGCATGACTGTGGTACTCCGAACAACAACAAGAACATTGGAAGTGCATTGCCAAATGTTTCTTGCTCTATTATACAAACAATGTTGTATGGGTAACGTCATGAATTTTCTCTCCCTTTTACCTAAATGATAATCTACTTACTATCCTGTCATGGATATCACCATCTGCTTGTCCTTGGAAGGATATACTCCTAATATTTGTGTTTAAACACATTTTCCTTTCCACTGGTCTGATTATCATAATAATCACATTTTCCTTTCCATTGTTTTGTTTCACCTTTCTTGTAATCTAACTTGTTTGAGCAGAGATAATTCCCTGCTTATGTAAATACCTCGGTGTACAAACTGTGTTAGTAAGACCTTGTTACTATTGTTGATGACATTCTGGTAGCCGCCGATGGACGGGAACTTTGCCTATTGGTCCGCCTCGTCTTAACGAGCAGGAAAACGGTTCTCTTCGTCCCTCACCCTTGGTACCAGCGTTGTTGCCAATATAACTGACAGGCTATACTCTGACCTGCTTTGCTATCATGATCGTGCAAATTGATTAGTGCCTTCCTGCTGTTGACCCACATGGTGGGCCCATAACCCACAGTTCCATAGGATCGAAACCTGACTCTCCTGTACATCCCTGTCTTCCAAAATTGTTCCTCGCGCTTGGCTTCATATGTAATACGCGAGCCACCTTATTGTGATATGTTCTGGTATCAAACGCAATACTTATTCCCATTGCTCTGAACCCCTTTCACCCTCTGTTCCAGGCAACGAATGATTGCCTACCTAGTTGAAGCTTCATATTGCACCTTCTTACCTTGCTCTCGGTGACTTTCGATTTCAACTCGAGAGATGCCTTTATGCCACGTTCACCGAGATAGCCCCCAGAGTACCTATCTTGTGTTGAGCTCCCTCCTTCCCAAGTCATTCTCCCTTACTCCACCTCTTAAATCTCGGGACGAGATTTCTTGTAGTGGAGGAGATTTGTAACACCCCGAGAATCATGCTACAGTAATCCCCCTCTAATGATGCCTTGTCATCATTGTTACTGTTGCTAATCTCACTTTGATTCTATTCCAGTTCAAATTTCAAATTCAAAATAAAGTCCAAAACTCAAAGTTCTCAAACATGAAAGCTAAAATGTTCAAGGTGTGGCAAATAATCTCTGGTTAATTGTCATGTTGAAACCAACCTCATTTTTGTAAACAAAATGCCCCTGGGGTATTATTTTGTGGTCCAACAATAATTACATTGGCCTTTCCAATTTCTAAAAATTGGTTAGCCAACTCCTTCTAACCCCAAACTTTTTATGCAGCTTCACTTTGCTCCTATCTATTTTTGTGCAAAGTGCCACTTTTAACAAAATTATTTCAGTAGCTCTTTTAAATAGGAAACAGAGGCAGAATAATAGAAAAGGGAGAAAACAACTGGACTTTCCCCCACGCTGAACCGACCGACCCAGCTAGCCAACTGTCTGGCCCAACTAGCAAACTGGCCGGCCCAGTCAACCACCCCCCCACCGGTCTCCTTCTCCCTCTGTTCCCGTGGCGCGGTCGCTACAGGGGTGAGGTCGATCCCGACCGCCTCATCGGCCTCGTCGAGAGGATAAGGCCGCAACCCCTCCTCGGCCCCTCATCGCCTAGATCTCCCCTCGCCTCCCAGATCCCCCTCGCTTCCTCTCCCTTCTCCAGCGCCGGGGAGAAGCGCCCGAAGCCGCCACCATCTACGAGCGTCGCCATGGCCCGTCGAAGCCGCAGCCACTAGCCTCGTCGCACCCCACTTCCATGCCTATCCGCACCATGGGCCTCGTCTTCTTCGTCTACAGAACCAAGTTGGCGCCAGGGAGCCTCAACAACGCCGGCTGCGCCCGTTCCCCTCGCCGTTGCTTGCCTCGGCTACCTCAGCGATCTGCCAGCTCCGATCCTCCCCGCGTCCACGCGAGCTCGCCGTCGTCTACCTCGTTGTGAGCTCCCACGCCGATTCCCCTTCCCGTCTCCTGTTTTCGTCTCGCCATTGGTCGTCGTCCCGCGCACGCCAGCGCGACTCCACGCCTGGGCCCCGTCCCCGCCGTCATGTCCGAGCTCCCAAGGAGCTCGCGGTCGCCGTTGCACCGACGCTGCAGCCGCCCGCCTTCCATGTCTGTGGTCTCGCCACCGCGCTCGTCAGCCATTCCCTCCACCCCGCACGCCTGTAGCTCCCTTCTGTTGCCGCCGGCGAGCCCGCGTCCCACCGTGCCATGGCCACGCCTTGCCCCCGTGCCCCTCCCGCTTGCGAGCTGCTGCTCGTCGCCTGGAGACGACCCGCCTCTGCCCCGCCGCCTCCGGCCGCTGGCCGCTGTGGCCTCGCCGCCGCCAGGCACAACCCCGGTCGGCCTCGCCTCCCCCCGCATGGTGGGCGCCTGGGTGCGCCCCGCACCCACACGCCCGTAACCCGTCGCCCGTTTAGGCCCCGTGGGCCACTGATGTTGGGTCCCCACGCCCCCTTAAAAAAGGGTTTTAAAATAAATAAATAAATAAATACATTAATTAATTGTGTTCAATTAACCTAATCAATTAACTAATCTAATTAACCCTGTTTAGTTAGCCTTAGTCTATGATAGGTGGGTCCCATTGGACCCACAAGCCAGGTTTGACTCTGGTCAGCTGGGTTTGACCTGCTGACGTCATGGTGATGTCATGCTGACATCACCTTTCACTGTTCTGGATAATGTTCAATTTAAGTAATTAAATAAATTTCAGAAATCTTTAAAACTTTGATAATTCATATAAAATAATCTGTAACTCGGATGAAAATGTTTTCTACATGAAAGTTGCTCAGAAAAACATGACGAATCCGGATACGTGTTCCGTTCATCTGTCACATGCCCCTAGCATGCTGAACATGGAACTTTCCCCCTCCGGTCATCTGTCTAACACAGGTCCGGAACCAGGAAAACATTCCCGGTTGACTTCCCCCCTCGCCGGTATCGTGTAGCACCGCGTTAGAACACGTCTAGCTCTGCATGTTGTCCTGTTATGTTATGTTTGCTTTATATTTACTGTTTCTTCCCCCTCTTCTCTCCGGTAGACCCCGAGACCGATGCTGCCCCTGTAATCGACTACGTCACTGACGACTCCTCCTTGCCAAAGCAACCAGGCAAGCCCCCCCCCCTTTGATCATCCCGATATCGCCCATTGCATTCTCTCATGCTTGCATTAGATTTTGCTATTGTTATTGATTGCTCCTATTCTGATGCATAGCCTGCTTTTGTATCTGCTGTTGTACCTTACCTGCTTATCCTAAACTGCTTAGAATAGGTTGGTTAGTGATCCATCAGTGACCCCCACCTTGTTCTTGTTGCCCCTGCTTCATCACCGAAGACCCGATCAACGGGATCGAAGACCAGGCCCTGGCATCGCACATCACTTTCCCCTTAGTTTCTCGACACTGCTGGGTTACTATCGAGTGCCGAGGGTGAGACCTCTGCAGCACTTTTGATGTTAACCCTGTAGTGTAGTTATCTGGTCGTGGTCATCGAGGGTGATTCTGCCTTAACCACTTCCGATACGACTCTGTCGTGCAACCCCTCAAGTGTGAACCTCGGGGGTGAATCCTCTTATGTTCACCTTGATGATTACATCGAGTGGAATTCACCGTGGGTGATTCCTCGGGTTTTCCCCTTGATGTTTGGACACACTGTTACTATGGTTACTATGACTTGACACTGAACAATGTTACTAAAGACGGGTCGACCATGAGGGGTACCCGCACGAGCATAATTGCGAGTGATGTGGAGTCGGGTTGACCTGGAAGGTGCCTGTGAGATAATTACGAGGCGTGGCCGGGCATTCTTAGCCCTTGCCGCAAGTCCTCAAGACGGGGCAACGGGGTCACATCTTTCATGAGTCTCTGTTTGTTACCGCGCGTTCCTAATCCACTACGATTTGGATATTTGATTCGAGGGGCCTCTGGCCTGATAGCACTAACCATCACGTGGGCATAGTATGGGCGTTCTGCGTTGTATGCATCAGCCGAAGCTTATTAGACGCCAGCGACTGAGCGGCGCGCGCCGGGTTGGACTGTGTAAGCACCTGCCTTGTTGAAGGAGGTATCTAGGTCTGCTCACCGGCCGCCCACGCAACGTACATGAGTTCCCGGGGAGATGGCCCATGACCCCTGGGGGCATAGGTTTAGTCTGGCGTGCTGACCTCTCTATTAAGCCTAGGTCGGGTTGCGGCGTATTGTTTGGCCGAGGCCGGGCATGACCCAGGAAAGTGTGTCCGGCCGGAGTTAATCGAGCGTGGTAGGTAAGTTGGTGCACCCCTGCAGGGAAGAAAACATCTATCGATAGCCTGTCCTACGGTAACGGACACTCGGAGTTGTATCCCGATCGATAGAACTAGAACTGGATACTTGTGATGAGAATTTGATGGTGATGATAACTGGATAGTACGGCTCTGGGATATCTTTCTCGCAGGGAGTCGAGAAAGGATCTCTGGTCGAGGTTGATAACACTACTACTACTTTACTTTATGCTACTCTACTCCCTCCTATTGCTGCAAGATGGTGGTTTCCAGAAGATGCTAGCCTTCGATAGGACTAGGCCTTCTCTCTATTCTGGCATTTCTGCAGCCCAGTCCACATATACAGCCTTCCTTTGATAATGTTGCATCTGTAGTGTAGATCCTTGCTTGCGAGTACTTTGGATGAGTACTCACGGTTGCTTTGCTCCCTCTTTTTCCCCTTTTCCATTCTTCTCGGATGACGCAACCAGATGACGGAGTCCAGGAGCCAGATGACACCTTTGACGACTGCTACTACCCCGAGGGTGCCTACTACCACGTGACGGAGACCGCCGATGACCAGGAGTAGTTAGGAGGCTCCCAAGTAGGAGGCCTTGCCTTTTCGATTGATGTTGCTTTTGTGCTAGCCTTCTTAAGGCAAACTTGTTTAACTTATGTCTGTACTCAGATATTGTTGCTTCCGCTGACTCGTTTGTTTTCAAGCTGATGTATTCGAGCCCTCGAGGCCCCTGGCTTGTAATATTAAGCTTGTATTATTTTAATTTGTGTCTAGAGTTGTGTTGTGATATCTTCCCGTGAGTCCATGATCTTGATCGTACACATTTGCGTGTATGATTAGTGTACGATTGAATCGGTGGCGTCACAAAACCCTAGTTCATCTCTTGTATCCGATCTCCGTCCCAAAACCTCAGATTGGTACCTAGGGGTTGCTAGTAGTGTTGATTACTTCTTGTACTTGATGCTAGTTGGTTCATTCGGTGGAAGATCATATGTTCAGATCCTTAACGACAATTAATACTCCTCTAATTATGAACATGAATATGCTATGTGAGTAGTTACGTTTGTTCCTGAGGACATGGGAGAAGTCTTGTTATAAGTAATCATGTGAATTTGGTATTCGTTCGATATTTTGATGAGATGTATGTCATCTTTACTTTAGTGGTGTTATGTGAACGTCGACTACATGACACTTCATCATGATTTGAGCCTAGGGGAAGGCATTGGGAAGTAATAAGTAGATGATGGGTTGCTAGAGTGACACAAGCTTAAACCCTAGTTTATGCGTTGCTTCATAAGGGGCTGATTTGGATCCATATGTTTCATGCTATGGTTAGGTTTACCTTAAGTCTTCTTTCGCAGTTGCGGATGCTTGCGAGGGGGTTAATCATAAGTGGGAGGATTGTCCAAGGAAGGGTAGCACCCAAGCACCGGTTCACCCACATATCAAATTATCAAAGTAAGGAATGTGAATCATATGAGCATGATGAAAACTAGCTTGATAGTAATTCCCATGTGTCCTCGGGAGTGCTTTGCTTTATATAAGAGTTTGTCCAGGCTTGTCCTTCGCTACAAAAAGGATTGGGCCACTTTGTTGCACCATAGTTACTTTTGTTACTTGTTACCCGTTACGAATTATCTCATCATACAACTATCTGTTACCGATAATTTCAGTGCTTCCAGAGAATACCTTGCTGAAAACCGCTTGTCATTTCCTTCTGCTCCTCGTTTGGTTCGACACTCTTACTTATCGGAAGGACTACGATAGATCCCCTGTACTTTTGGGTCATCACATGTCTTTGAACCTAAGATTCTCATAAATGTTCCTTGGTCCTCTTTTCTAATACAGTGTTTTCAACTTCATTCATCCTTGTTGTATTCTTTCTTGCCTCTTGTGTGTCATTCTTCTTGACTTGCAACCTTTCAAGGTTTGTGGTTTCACCTATTTGTCAGAAAGCAACTTAGTTTACCTCTTCACTTCATCTTCCGTTTGTATTCCTAGATCTCGAGGCGAGATCCCTTGTAAGTGGGGGAGTGTTGTGACGACCCGAGACCGACGCTCCACACGCCTTCCAGTTATTTCATTGTTGCCGTGTGTTTTATTTGTTTGTTGCATTCATCATGACATCATGAGCATTGCATCCACATGTTTTCATAGAACTTGCATCCGCTCATAGTTGTCGCTTCTTCCTTGTCTTTGTTGACCTTCTCTCAGATCAACCGGACCGCTCTCTTCTCTCTCTTCACTGAGCGCATCAAACCCCTTGTCCCCATGGCCTTTCATCAAACCCCTCGCACGTGTCTGAAAGTTGTCCAGAACCCGACCCGCTCGGACTTGACCGATGGGCCCGGATAATCCCCAAACATCCCTAAAACATCTTAGGTTCATTGTTTGGACTTCCTAGCCTATTTATCCTGGACCGTCTGATTAAGATCGGAGGGACCAAATGCACCCCTCCTGCCTACCACCTACTATATTTTTTTTTGAAATAAACATCACACTTTATTAATTGGAAATAAGAGTTACATCATCAATAAGAAAAGATACAATATCATCCATAGGCTCCTCACACCAATCCCTAGTCTCTGGAAATTTCGCTAGTCTAGCAAGTTCATGAGTAACCTTATTTGCTTCCCTATTACAATGCTCAAACCTAGTAACAAAAAAATCACATGCCATAAAATAGCAATCGTCGAACACTGCCACTGCTGCACCCGCTGATTGTCCTCCATTTTTTATTGTGTCAATCACTTCCATATTATCAAAGTTGACAATAATGCGATTGCAACCAGCCTTCTGTGCAAGGATTAAGCCAAACCTTAGAGCTAGTGCTTCTGTTGTTAATACATCAACACACCAATCAATCCTCCAATTTCCGCCAACAATGAACCTTCCTTTGTCATCTCTGAGGACATCCCCTGTCGTGCTCCTAAGCAGATCGTGATCAAAGGAAGCATCAACATTTAGTTTCACAAAACCCATAGGAGGTCTGGTCCATCCCCTTATTTTACTGGTTGCCTTAGGGGAGTGTGCATTAACGTAGTTCGCCGTTATGGCACGAGCCCCCATCGAAGTTTGATGTGCATCTTGAGACTTTCCTTCATGAACCAGTTTATGTCTATCCCACCATAGATACCAAGTTGTTATAGCAATCAATTCACGTACGTTTTGGAGTCCCAATACAATTCTTGGTCTAGCATAAGTAGTAACATTTCAAGAACTGTCTCTCCTGCCCGATCGACACTACAAGCTCTATTGATGACCACATACAATCCTAACTTGTTCCAAACCTCTTTCGCCTTTTGACACAGAAACAAGGCGTGTTTTGTGTCTTCTGGCCCATTTGAGCATGATGGGCAGATGGGCAAAATTTTCATGTGTCTATTAGCAAGCATAACACGGCACGGGAGAGTTCCATGCAATGTACGCCAGATGAAAATTTTTACCTTTGCCGGATAAGATAGTTTCTAGATCTTACCCCAGATAGGATTAGCATTGGTTCTACCCATACCATTTGTATATTGCAATTTCCTCCCATGTTGTTGGTTCCATTCCTCCGAATAAGCTGATCGAACAGTGAACAAGCCATTTTTTGTATAACTCCAAGCAATGAAGTCCGACATATCATGCATTGGAAGGGGAATTGCGAGCACCCTTTGAGCGTCAATTGGCCACAAAGTTTGTATCACCAAGTCTTCATCCCAACAATTCATGATTGGGTCAATAAGGTCAGACACCTTTGACAAAAGATGCCTACTTCTAGGAGTAATAATTTTCCTACTTGCACAATTCGGGATCCATGCATCTTCCCAAATATCAATCTTTTGTCCATTTCCAACTCGCCAGATGTAACCATTCCTTAGGGAATTAACTCCTGCCATAATGCTTTGCCAGGTAAAAGATGAACCCTTCTTTAGATTTGCATTCATTAAATCACCATCTGGGAAGTATTTTGCTCTCAAGATTGTAGCACGTAACGATTCTGGATTATCAAGCAAACGCCACACCTGTTTGGCTAGCAAAGCCAGATTGAAACAATGTATATCTCGGAAGCCCATGCCTCCTTGGTCTTTTGGGACACACATCTTTCACCACGCCATCCAATGCATCCTCTTCTGTTTGTCCTCGTCACCCCACCAAAATTGCGACATCGCGTCAATGATTCCTTTGCAAAAAAAATAGGAATTTTAAAGATGGACATAGCATAAGTTGGAATAGCTTGTACAACAGCTTTGAGGAGAACTTCCTTTCCTTCAGCGGATAACAATTTTTCTTTCCATCCACTAATTTTTGTAATAATGCGATCAATTAGGAATTGGAAACACTCGCTTTTGTCCATACCCACATTTGCAGGCAAACCCAAATATTTGTCATTGAGAGCTTCAGTCATAATATCCAAAATTGTGCAAATTTGCGCCTTGTCTTCCAGTTTTGTGTTGGGACTAAAGAAAATACTCGACTTTTCAACGCTCACCATTTGCCCCGAGGCAGCACAATAAGAATCCAAAATTGATTTCAACGCCTCCGCATTCATAGCATTTGCTTTCATAAGGATCAAAGAATCATCGGCGAAGAGAAGGTTTGAGATCGACGGGGCATCTCTACAAATCTTAACTCCAGAAATATTACCATTCTCCTCGGCATTAGCTAGAAGAGCCGCCAGCCCCTCTGTACATAGCAAGAATAAATATGGAGAGAGAGGATCTCCCTGCCTCAAACCTCTAGTAGGTTTAAAACTCTCAGTCTCTTCAGTATTAAAGCGAACCCGGTACTCCACCGAAGATACACATTGCATAATTAAATTTACCCAGTTCTCTTGGAATCCCAATTTCAACATAATTTCCTTCAGAAAAGACCACTCTACCCGGTCGTACGCTTTGTGCATATCCAATTTGATGGCACACATACCCTCTTTACCATTCCTTTTTTCTTTATTGTATGGAAACACTCGTACGCCACTAAAATGTTATCTGTAATCATTCTTTCGGGTACAAATGCACTCTGAGTTGTGCTGATAATATCTGAAAGAATTATCTTCAAACGAGTCGCAATCATTTTTGAAATAACCTTATACACCACATTGCACAAACTGATTGGTCTAAATTGATTTACCTTTTCTGGAGAACTAATCTTTGGGATCATTACAATTGTCGTATCATTCCACCCATCAGGTATAGTACAAGTATTCATCGCCTGGAGTACCTCCTCGGTCAGATCATTCCCCAACCTAGACCAAAATCTTTTATAAAGAATAGCGTGTAACCCATCCGGACCCGGCGCTTTTAAATCTCCAATATCAAATAGAGCCTTCCGAACCTCCTCAGCTGCATAAGGGGCTAGGAGAGAATTATTTATTTAATCTGTCACTTTTCTTCTCTTGTCACAAGAGATAGAACCTCCGGGTTCGGTTGATCAACTTCTGAGGTAAAAAGATTTGAAAAATACCCCATAATATGGTTCTTCATCTCCGTATCTTGCACCCAATTACCGTTTTCATCAAGCAATTATTTACCTACTATATATATAGTAGTGCACCCTAGACCATTTTGGACAAATCCCAAATTTCTAGGGATCCTCCTAGCCTCTGCCGCCACTCCTCCTGTCTCATCTTCCTCGGGATCCTCCCATTCCTCTCCGAACCAACCAACTCTACCTCTCGATCTCCACCCAGCAAGTGCCCAGCCCCGATCCCCTACGTCCGAGACCATCTCCTCTGGTTCTTGTGCCCGAGCAGGGGAGAGGCACCCACGTTCCCAAGATCCTCCCCAAGCATGCTCCCGTGCCGCCGTCCCGTACGCTGCTCCTCCTCGAGACGCGCTCGCTCGATCTGGACCAGCATGGTCCCGAGCATCTCGACCCCGTTGCCTGGTCGTTGCTCCGGCCAACTCCGACAAGCCGCCAGCGACCAGGACCTGCTGAAGATGCCCTCTTTTCCTCACGGCTGAGCTCGCTCCACCTCGAGGTCATCCATCTCGCCTC
>NW_025225098.1:1660852-1784020 GCF_018294505.1 Triticum aestivum | reverse complement strand
CCTTTGTTTTCTGCTCTCTCTCTCTCTCTCTCAATGCTCTCTCTCTCGTTTCTCTCTGTGCCCAGGAAGCCGCAGCCTCGACGCCATGGCCGCCACCCCATGGAGTCCCGCCGGACCGGATCCGGCCGGGAACCAGACGAGCCCGCCACCTCCGTCCCAGATTCGACCGACTCCGCTCGCCTAGGCCCCGTCTGCCGTCGCGCGGGAGCTCACCTTGACGTTGCCTCTGCTTCCGCTGCATCGGGCAGCAGTAGTTCGGGCAGAGGACGACGCCTCTACCTCGACCACTCGCCCCCTCTGCTTCGCACGCTGGACCTCCAAGTCCCTCCTACGTCAGATCCAGGCCGCGCCAAAGACCCCCGCTGCCGCAGCCGCCCAAGGCCCAGCGCACCCAGCCTCTCCCAACCAACTCCTCTGCCTCACGGGGCCTTGGCCCATGGGTGAGCTCCCCACAGCCCCTTCTCTATGTTGGCCCATTCTGTGTAGTTTTAGCCTGCATGTGATTTTTTTCCTAGACGAATTTATCTGTTTATCCAGGAGCTGCAGTTTTACAGAAAAACCCTCCATTTTCATGCATTAATATCTCACAAATCGTGCATCAGCATCAAACAAACTATGTATGTAAAATGCTCGATTTTTCATGTACTTTCGTTATTTGCAACTTTCATCTATGTTAAAAATGTTTAAATTACTGTTTGCATTAATTTCCATAAATAACATGTTTAAATGATTTATTTCATAACTAAATAACCGTAGCTCCGAATTAAATAAACATGATATGTAAATGCGGTAGAAAAATGCATAGATTAACATGGTGCACTTATTTTGCATGTTTAACAACTCTAAAATTGTGTATAGTGCAGAAAAGTAGCAAATTCGAAATATGCACATGGGGATTTTCTGGAATTCTTGTTTGTTGTTCCAGCCTCATTTAAACTTGCCTAAATAGTTAGTTTACTTATGCTTCTCATCTTGCCGTGTTTAACAACATTTAATGTTGTTGGTTTCATAGACGAGAGCGAACTAAATAATTGAATGTGGTTGCATATTGAGCCCCACTTAATTTGTAGTATTATTTGTTGCACTTGCCATGCCTCATTAAGCCAGACATGCATCATACTTAGTTGTGCATCGTGTCATGTCTATGCTAGCTTGTTTACCATGTCGTTTGCTTCTTTTCAGTTGTGCTTCGTCTCGATAGTTTTGGTTACATTGCGGTTGTGAGGATTCATTCGACTACGCCCGTTCGTCTTCTTCGTGGATTCAGTCTTATTCCTAGCAGGATTTCAGGCAAGATGACCATTACCTTGGATACCATTACTATCTTTACTTGCTAGTTGTCTCGATGTTATCATTATGTCTCGCTACCTACCACTTGTTTTATTAAGCCTCCTAAGTTGGCATGATAAGCCTCTAACCTTTCCACCATCCTAGCAAACCGTTGTTTGGCAATGTTACCGCTTTGCTCAGCCCCTCTTATAATGTTGCTAGTTGCAGGTGCAGTGCGGAGTTTTCCATGTTGGGACATGGATATCATGGGATATCACAATATCTCTTATTTAATTAATACATCTATATATTTGGTAGATGGTGGAAGGTTCGGCCATTTGTCTGGTGTTTTGTTCCACTCCTGCCGCCCTATTTTCCCTCATACCGGTGTTATTTTCCTTGATTTTGTGTTCCTAACACAGTCGGGGTTTTTGGGCCCCTCTTGACAGTTCTCTTTAAATAAAACTCTTCCAGCATGGCCCAACTTTGGTTTTACCATTTTCCTAATAACAACTAAAACGTGCATAGAGAGTTACCGGTACCCGAGGATAATTAATCAAGAACCCGGGTCATTGCTCCTCATGAGTGTTGGTTCAAACTGAGTAGCCTACGGGGCCACCACGGGGAAACTCAAGGATTGGCTTTACTCGTAGCTTGACCCATCCGATCGTGGCCTGAGACAAGATACGCGCTGCTCCTATCATGGTGTCGGTATGTCGGGGGGTCTTGCTGGATTTGTTTTACCATTGTCGAAATGTCTTGTGAACCGGGATTCCGAGCTTGATCGGGTTGTCCCAGAATGGAGGATTTTTTCCTCCATGGATCGTGAGAGTTTCTGATGGACTAAGTTAGGACATCCCTGCAAGATCTAATCTTTTCGGAAGCCGCGCCCGCGGTTATGTGGCAGATGGGAAATTTGTAATATCCGATTGTAGAAAACTTGACACCAGATCCGAAATAAAACACACCAACCGCGTGCGTAACCGTGACCGTCTCTTTTCGAGGGAGTTCGGGAAGAGAACATGGTGGGTTTATGTTTGACTCGTAAGTAGTTCAGCGTCACTTCTTGATCGTTACTAGTTTGCGTCCGTTATGCGTAGTTTCTCTTCTTACTCTTGTACTCGTAAGTTAGCCAGCATACAATGCTTAGTGCTTGCTGCAACCTCACCACTTATCCATTTCACACCCATTAAGCTTTGCTAGTATTGATACTCATGGTAATGGGATTGCTGAGTCCTCGTGTCTCACGGATTACTACAACAACAAGTGCGGGTACAGGTAATGCGATGATCTGACATGAGGTGCTTGCTTGTTTGGAGTTCTGCTTCTCTTCCTCGATCAAGGGATATGTTTCGGGTCGGGAGCCTGGGATTAGCAGGGTGGATGTCATTCTTCTTTTTTGTTTGATTTCATCCGTAGTCGGATCCTGCTCTTCTGTATGATGATTGCTATGTATTGACGAACTATTGTATTCATGTTGTAGCTTGTGGCGAGTGTAAGCCTTTATCTTGTATTCTCATCTATTCAGTACATGGTATGTTGTAGTGATACCACCTTGCTATGCGCTCGAACTGTGGTTGTGCCCCAATCATGAATTCGTCACGTGATTGGGATAGAATCACATCTTGGGCGTGACATGGCGAGTATATATGAATTGAGAGGCTTGCTGGAGGGCAAGGACTCGATGCAAATTGGGAAGGATTTGGTATTGGGCTTGGTCCCCAGGAGAAACACGGACGAGGGAAGGGGGTGACTATGGGACACCAGGTGTTAGCGGCAGAGAGGTGATAATAGAGAGAAAAGGTTACGGTGGAGCTCCTCTGTTGGGCCTTGGGCCAAAATGAAATAGGAAGGGGCTGGCCTAGCGTTTTGGCCATGGCTGGCTTGCAGTGGCTTATCTCGCATGTCTTGGTGATAAATAAGAATGGAAGTGTTGGGTTTGCACACTATGTTGGTCGGATGAACAATAAAACCTAGCAGCAAAATACATGGGAGAATGGTTTGACTACAATAAAATATCAAACGGCTTCCTAAAAATATAAGAACATACACTAAAATATTATTACTATTATAGAAAAGAGTGAATGAAAGCACAAGTGCTCCCTGGGTGATTTTGGTAATTAATGTCAACATATCTCTTGTTGGACTAATGCCTTTATCTAGTGTATTTCGGACAAGTTCAACAATGGCGTGGAAAGGACAAGAGGATGTGGAACCCCTTCAAAATGTTAAGGACACATATTGGCAAAAGCTCAAGACTCTTCATTTCATTTTTAGTGATCCAAGATCACATTGAGTCCATAGGAAAGCCAATAATATTAAAAGGGAATGAGGTGTTGCTTAATGGCTTGCTTGCTCAAATGCTTAGTGATATTGCTCTAAATCCCTCAACCACCTTCTCACTCCAAATATGTCAAAACCCTAAACTCCAACTCGGCCCCACCGATTCATCCTATCCGGAGCCACCGAGTTCATATGACATAGCCACTGCCTTCTGCTCCTAACAGTTTGGTCACACCGATACGGATCTCAGTCTCACCGAGATGGCCTTGCCAATTCTTTGTTGCCTGTTGCAATTATTTCGGTCTCAACAAAATAGCGATCGGTCTCACCAAGATGGCTTGATCAATTCTTTGTTTCCCTATTGCTTCACTTTGTTCTCATCGAGTTGATGCAATCGGCGCCACCAAGATGAGGTTAGCCCTAAGCCATAGCACATCGGTCCCACCGAGCTGTTCCAATCGGTCCCACCGAGATTCCTAATGTTCATATTTTGAACTAAATCGATCTCACCAAGTTCATCTATTCGGTCTGACCGAGTTGGGTCAAATGTGTGTAACGGTTGGATTTTGTGTGGAGGCTATATATACCCCTCCACCCCCTTCTCCATACATGAGAGAGCCATCAGAATGTGCCTACACTTCCAGCATACATTTTCTAAGAGAGAACCACCTACTCATGTGTCGAGAACAACATATACCAATCCTACCACAAGAATCTTGATTTCTAGCCTTTCCCAAGTTGCTTTCCACTCAAATCATCTTTCCACCATATCCAAATCTGTGAGAGAGAGTTGAGTGTTGGGGAGACTGTCATTTGAAGCACAAGAGCAAGGAGTTCATCATCAACACACCATCTATTACATTTTGGAGAGTGGTGTCTCCTAGATTGGTTAGGTGTCGCTTGGGAGCCTCCAACAAGTTGTGGAGTTGAACCAGGAAGTTTGTAAGGGCAAGGAGATTGCCTACTTCATGGAGATCTACCCAAGTGAGGCAAGTCCTTCGTGGGCGATGGCCATGGTGAGATAGACAAGGTTGCTTCTTCGTGGACCCTTCGTGGGTGGAGCCCTCCGTGGACTCGCTCAACCATTAACCTTCGTGGGTTGAAGTCTCCATCAACATGGATGTACGATATCACCACCTATCAGAACCATGCCAAAAATCTCCGTTTCTTCATTGTGTTTGCACACTCCAATCCCATCCCTTTACTTTCTTGCAATTAGCATGCTTTACTCTTTCTGTTGCATATACTCTTGTCATGCTTGCTTGAAATGTATTGTGAATGCTTAGACTTGTGCTAAAGCTCCACCTTAACTTGAACAACTTAAAATTGCCACTTTACTTGTTGAGGGTCTAATCACCCCCCCCCCCCTAGACCCCTCTTCTCGATCCTTTCAGTGAGCTTTTTTTTGCATCTCTAACATGATTTTGGAAAATTGTTTTATGAAATAGGAGCCATATAACAAACTCTAAAATAGAACTGGGTTTCTATAATCCCCAAAATAAATCATGTAAAGTCCAAATAATATTCTTATCATTTTCCAACTATACTTAACAGGGAAGAAGTCATGCTTTCGTCTCTCAATACTTTTCCTTGAGTTGAAAATGATTGAATATTTGTAAAATCAAAATAAGAGTCAAATGAACATTCAAGAAATTCCTTTTATTCCCTCCCATTAGAATATTCCATAAAATCCAAAAAATATGCATAGAAATCATGATGCAAAAGAATGATCTTGTTAACATTCCAAATCTGAAATTTTGGAATGTTAGAACGACGAACTCCGAGTGCTTCAACTTGGTTGTTATCATCTGATACTAAGGATGGAACAGCTTAAGCCTTTGTGTTTGATGTGGAATGACTGGGCCAGGAAGATTTTGAGGTTCCAACATAATGGTCATTACATTACCATGAAGGGCATCAAAGATAGCATGATTGCATGCATTGAGAATTCTCATGTGCAATTGGCCAAGCTAGTCCAGACGGGAGTTGTTGCTCAAATTCTTTAGTTAAACATTGTTGAACATGTGTAGGACGACACTTCCATACGAAAAGAAATACAATGTGCGTTAGCCCAACACACGGCTTGCTTTGATAAGCCCCATGATTTGACACCCAAGCACGCATGCGATCACCACATTCCATTGATGGAAGGAGCATCACCCATCCTCGTGAAACCCTATCGTATTTCCCCACAACAAAAGGATGAGTTGGAAAAGCATGTTGCCAAAATGTTGCATCACAGAATGATTCAAATAAGCCATAGTTAACCTGGTGCTTCGGTGCTCTTGGTATGTAAAAAGGATGGATCATGGCATTTTTGTGTTCATTACCACCACCTCAATGTGGTGACAGTGAAGGATAAATGCCATATGCATATCGTCGATGAATTTCTCTATGAATTGTCTGTGGCAACTTTCTTCACCAAATTGGATGTGCAGAGAGGTTACAATCAGATATGCATGGATCCGGTAGGTGAGCCAAAAATGGTGTTTCACGTACAAAATTGACGCCATGACTTTTGTGTTATGCATTTGGATTGACTTCGGCACTGAATAACTTTGAAACAACAATGAACAATGTGTTTTCCTTGGTATTGCGAGGTCTTTGTTGACGATATTTTGGTTTATTCGAAGACCCTTGAAGATCACTGCATGCAATTGGCACAAGTGTTCGAATTGTTGGTGGCTAATTAGCGCTATGTGAAGTGCATGAAATGCTTCTTTGCTAAAAATCGCTAGAATATTTTGGACACATAGTAAGTGGAGATGGTATGTTTACTAATCAAGCAAAAAAATTCTATTCTCCAATAGTGATTGGTGCCCATGCAAAAAACAATTGCAAGGCCTTCTCGGGCTTGTTGGGTATTACAAAAAATTCATCCAGAATTTTGGGGTCATTAGTCATCCCCTCTTACACAATTACTGAAGAAGAATGTGTAGTGTCAATGGACAACATCCATTAATGATTCATTCCTTGCTCCGAAATAGGCATTGGTCCAGGCGCTGATGTAGGCCCCTCCTAGATTTTTCGTTGCAGTTTGTCTTGGAAACTAACACATGTGACTACTGCATAGGAGTTGTGCTGATGTAGCAGGGCCATCTGATAGCATTTGTGACAAAAGTGTTGGGTCCAAAAAAATGTAATCCACCTACGACAAGGAGTTCTTGGCGATTTTAATGGCTGCGAATAAATGGAAATCGCATTTCCATGCTAGTGAATTCTTCATCCACGTAGATCAATCCAGCTTTGTGCATTTGGTGACCATTGTAGAGCCATCCCATTGCAACAAAAGGCTTTTTTGACTGCTCGGGTTTCAGTAGCAGATCACTTACAAAGAGAGCTTACAAATGCGGCTGCTAACGCATTGTCATGACACGAGCAAGAGGAGCAACTGCACAACGTCACTGTTGTTCAACTATGTTGGCTTGAGACGGTTGTAGAAGGATACGAGAAAGATCCATAGGCACAAAAGATGTTGCAAGAACTTTCGTTGCACAACCCAAACGATGAAGGCTATACTTTGGCTCGAGGAGTGATCCACCATCAGATAAAAATATGGTTGGGCGGTCACCGGGAAGCACATGATGCAGTCTTGCATGCACTACATAACAGTGCAATTGGAGGTCATTTCGGGGTGGAAGACACATTCCAAAGAGTGTGTAGCTTTCTTTCGTGGTCTCGGATGCGCCAAGATGTGCACCGCTTTGTACAGACCTGCCAAATCTTGCAACAGGAAAAAGATGAGCATGTGAAGTCGTCGGGTTTGCTCCAACATTTGTCGTATGGCCTAAAGCCTGGCACACCATTACCATGGACTTCATCGAGAAATTACCACTGTCTCAAGAGTTCTAGACAATTTTAGTGGTGGTGGATAAGTTCTCCAAATGTGCTGAATTCCTTCTGTTAAAGCACCCAATTACATCAACGTCGGTAGATCAACCCTTCATCGACAATAGTTACAAGTTGCATCGGATACGTCAAGTCAATTTGTCTGATCAAGAGAAAGTCTTTACAAGCCGGTTGTGGCAGCAATTGTTCAAGATAGCATACACCACTCTCAATCTCAGCTCCGTGTATCACCCACAGTCGAATGGGCAAACAGAATGAGTCAATCATGGTTAGGAAACCATCTTGCATAGTTTTGTGCATGCTAATCCAAAGAAATGGTCCCAATGGTTTCCCCAAGCTGAATTTTGGTACAACATGTCCTTTCACTCGGACTGATAGGACAAAACCATTTTTAGTTACCTATGGATAGAAACCAACACACTTTGTTGATGTATAAATGTATCGCCTAGTCTCTTCCATTAGATCACTCTTTTGATTGCATTGGTTAGAGCATGTAGTTCTACATGGTATCAAAGCCAAGAGGTCTTGAGTTCAAGACCCAGCTGGCACAATTAAATTGCAGTCCACTTTTAGTCCATGTTTAGGCCTGAGGGAACCACATGTGAGGGGGAGTATTGACGTATAAATGTATGGAGTGGACTAACTTCTGAATGTTCCAATTTCAGTGATAGATCCGAATGACCTTCGATCGATGCTCTTGTTTGACACACTGCCTTGTTGGATCAATCCTTCTGCTCGTCCCGCTTTCTCGACTTTCTTTCTCACCCTGGTTCACAGATTTTTTTTACTCACCCAGCTTTATCTTAGTTAGTCTAGGTAGGGGAGAAAAAGAAATAAAGTGCTTAAAAGGGGATTTGAACCCTGCTCTCTTGGATACTAAGTCCAATAACCAACTCACCAAACTTTTCTTGTTGTCCACTTAACATAAATAGGGGTATTTGAACCTTTCTTCTTTCTACCAAATTAGCAGACAAAAGTTAAATTTTAGGCTTGGTAACTTTGGCAAAAGCAGCATGATAACTATGACAATATCATCTTGATAACTTTGACATTAGCTGAAACGCCCCGAGACCGATGCGCCAGATGTCATCCAGTTTATTCGTCATCATTGTCATGTCATTTGCTTGCGTGTTGCACTTTGCCATGTCATCATGTGCATTTCATCTGCATGTTTTTTAAAACTTGCATCCGTTCGGGTCTCCAAATTCTCTCCGTTGTCCGTTTTGAGCCCAACCACACTCGCATGCGCCCCCCACACCTCCCAGATCTTGTTTCGTGTGTAGGAGAAAAATGTTCTCGGAATGGGACGAGAGTTGATGAGTGGTCTTGGTACATCACTGGTAGACCGCATGCCAAATTTTGTTCCATTTGGAGGTCGTTTGATGCCCCAACGGTTAACCGCGTTAACCGTCGGACCCCTCTCTCTTTGCAGGCCAACACCCCTCCACAACAGCCCACTAGCCCATCTAAACCCCTGCCATGCTATTCGCTGTTGAATCACGATCGTGTGGGCGAAAACGGCACCTCCATAGCCCTCTCCTCGCGCAAATAAGCCTCCCCTCCTAATTTTTCGGGCAAACCCTAGCTCCCCTCCTCCTCGCGCCACCGGACACATTCGCCCCGCTGCTGGACATGTCCACCGCCGCCCGCAGCCAATCACAGTGCGCCACGTCGCCTGCCCAGCTCCTCCCACCGCCGCAGGACCACCCGAGCCTACGCACGGCCCACCGAGCCCATCTGGTCGCGCCGCCAGCCCGTGCGAGCCTGAGCGCGCTAGCTCACTGGGATCCCCGCGCCCGATCCTGATCTCCCCCGCCGCCGCTCGTCCGAGCACCTCCCCGCGCGAGGGCCCGAGCCATCCCGCAGTTACGCCGCCGCTCGACCGCCACCGCCCGCGCCCACTTGTCGTAGCTCCGCCCGAGCTCCTTTCGATCCCGTCTCTCCGCCGCCCCGCACTAGGCCGCCGACCGCCGCCTCCTCGCCGCCTAGCTCCGAGCTCCGCCGCACCGGTGCCCCAGTGACCTCGGGAACCGACGGATCTGGCGCCCCCGCGGCCAGATCCGGTTGGCCCGGGCCTTCCCCGACGCCGTCGCCGCCCCTGCGCCAAGCCGTCGCGGCCATGGCCTCCTTTACCCGCCGCCAGGATGACCCCGTCCTGGATCGCCTCGACCCCCGAATCAAACGGCGCCAGCACCATCCCGAACCGCTCCGTCCCCGCACGTCTCCGTCCTGTTTTCCCGAGAGGTCGTCTTTTTCTCAGTCCTAGTTTTCAAACATTATGTGTGCATCTTTATCATATCATAACTTTGTCCATGTTGCTTCGTTTTCGTGCATGATATGTCAATATGTTCATCTCTTGATGCTCTACATGGTGGTTGTTGTTCCATGCTTGTTTGAGTGCATCCAGTTACTATAATCACTGTTGCAAGAGTGCTAAGTGATATATTCTGCTGAAAACTGTTATAACTTGCCCTTTTGTCTTCTTTATATCTTTATGTTTGTTTTTCTTTTGAGCATCATGTCAACATGTTTAGGAGCATGATCATGTCATCTTTGCATTGGTATAACTCACATTCATGATAAGCCCTGTGGTGAGTGCATCAAGCTTGTGAAGTGGGCTACTTGTTGTTAATGTTCTGCTAAGCCTGAATATGTTATATCATGTTACTATGTTTGCTTGATGCTACCATAAAATCCATGCACAATATGGAGATGCATAGTTGACATGTTTTGATGTCAATGTTATGCTCTATCATTCCATGCCATTTGATGTCATATAAATGTCCTGTAGCATATGATTTCATTGCTATGAACTTGCCAAAATGATGTTCCAGTTTTCTGTTAACTTCATGATGCCATGCTATGAGCTTGATATTAATATAATCTATGCTTCTTTTGGAGATGCTCCAATTACTTGAATTGAATTATGATATGAGTACTTTGTCCACATGCCATGGTTGATAATGTTGCATTTAATATGGCCTCTGTTCAAGCTTGCAAACATGCTAGGGTGATGTTGCTGTTTTACACTTGCTGAAATTTTTATAACATTCTTTTCAAACTTGTCTTGATGGTTCCCACTAATCCATGAGCCATATGCATATAATGCCTTGATGTTATTTAATTTTTGTCATGTTTACTTTGATGACATGCCCTTGGTTCCCATATAAACTTGTTGTAGCTTGTCTCTTTCTTGCTCTCAAGGTGGCATCACGCTAAATTTGTCAACCTGTTAATAGCATGTTCCATTTTGCAAAGCTTATTGTAATTAATCTATGCATCACATGGACTTGTGCCCATGGAGTAAATTCAAGTATATCATATCTAATACATGCCCAAGTATTTTGCATAATTATTAAAATTTCTATGCTTGCTATGGTGTGCCTTCAAAATCAGCATCATAATGTTATTGTTTCGCATCCCCAGATTTCCTCAAAAGTCTGAGAATCTACTATTTCATGTTGGCATCTTGTCTTGATGATTCCCATGAACATGTTGCTCGTATATATATGCCATGTTGTTTGATTTGAGATCCATGATATGTACTAGCCTTCTATGCCTTTTGATGTCATGTTTATGCACTATAGCATACTTGTTTCATGCCTCCAACATGTCATCATATTAACTCTGTTCATGCATATGCCTTGTTTTGCACTAAGTCATAATCTGTGTTATCAAGTTGCTTTTTGCCTTGATCATCTTGGATTAATATTGATGCCTATGAACCTGAACCTTAATGATACTTGAAGAATGTTGTCTTTAAATTGGGTGCATATCAAGTTTGTGTTCATATGTTTCCTGTAGCATGTTGTTTTGATGAATGCAAAGTGCCTACTTGTCGTTTTGGGTAGATTGTTGTTTAAGCTTGTTTCATGTGTATGTGTTGAACCGTTGCTTCATTTTGATCATGTCCTACATGAAACTTGCTTAGAATTGCATGTAGTTTCATATTATGTTGTTGCATCCTTGAGTTGGAGTGTTTGTGATTGTGCTTTTCTTGCTTTTGCATCAATGCCATGTTTAACTTGAGTTTCTCATATCTTTATGAACTTTACATGTAACTTGACTAGAAAGACGTGTAGATCATCTTGGTGCACTTTAACTTATTGTTTAACAACTTCAACATAATGTGTTATTCAGATCTCGACCAACTTCGAAATTTGCATATGAGGACTTACCGGAATTGTTATATATTGTTCCCCATGTCATTTAAACTTGATTTGATGTGATGCTCTTGTATGCATCATCTCTTGCCATGTGTAGCATCATGTAGCCTTGTCATGCATCATACTTGGTTGAGCATCATGCCATGTTTATGTGTTGTGTGTTTACCATGGTGTATTCTTCTTTCTGGTTGTGCTTCTTCTCGATAGTTCATGTTTCGTTGCGATTGTGAGGACTCCTTCGACTACGCTTGGTTCGTCGACGCTCATTCGTCTTCTTCATGGACTCGTTCTTCTTCTTAGCGGGATTTCAGGCAAGATGACCATCACCTTGGATCTCACTACTATCTTTGCTATTCTAGTTGTCTCGATGCTATCGCTATGTCGCGCTTCCTACCGCTTGTTTATCAAGCCTCCCAAATTGCCATGAAACAGCCTCTAACCTTTGCCACCATCCCAGCAAACCGTTGTTTGGCTATGTTGCCGCTTTGCTCAGCCCCTCTTATAGCGTTGCTAGTTGCAGGTGCAGTTTCAGGTTGTTCCATGTTGGAACATGGATATCTTGGGATATCATAATATATCTTATGTAATTAATGCATCTATATACTTGGTAAAGGGTGGAAGGCTCGGCCTTATGCCTAGTGTTTTGTTCCTCTCTTGCCGCCTTAGTTTCCGTCATACCGGTGTTATGTTCCTTGATTTTGCCTCCTAACACGATGAGGGTTTATGGTCCCCTCTTGACAGTTCGCTTTGAATAAAACTCTTCCAGCAAGGCCCAACATTGGATTTACCATTTGCCTAATAACAACTAAAAACTTGCATAGGGACCTGCCGGCCCCCGAGGTCTCTTAATCAACCCCCACCCCCCGCCCCCCCCCCCTCGGGCCAGTGCTCCTCATGAGTGTTAGTCCACCTACCTAGTAGTCGGCGGTGCCACCTCAGGGCAACTCGAGGTATTTTGTCTATCGTCCACTTAGCATAGACGATGTTGTCCCGAGAATGAGATACGCGTGGCTCCTATCGGGGTATCGACGCACTGGGTGGTCTTGCTGGACTTGTTTTACCATTGCAGAAATGTCTTGTGCACTGGGATTCCGAGTCTGATCGGAGGGTCCCGAGATGGAGGATTGTTTCCGTGGATCGTGAGCTTGTCATGGGCTAAGTTGGGACACCCCTGCAGGGTTCAAACTTTCGAGAGTCGTGCCCGCGGTTATGTGGCAGATGGGAGTTTTTAATATCCGGTTGTAGAGAACTTGACACCAGAATTAAAATACACCAACCATGTATGTAACCGTAATGGTCTCTTTTTGGGTGAGTTCGATAAGAGAACACGGTGGGGTTATGTTCGAACCTAAGTAGTTCAGGATCACTTCTTGATCATTACTAGTTTGCGACCGTTTTCGTAGGTTCTCATCTTATTCTTGTACTCGTAAGTTAGCCACCATACAAATGCTTAGTTGCTTGCTGCAACCTCACCACTTATCCTTTCCATACCCATTTAGCTTTGCTAGTCTTGACACCCATGGTAATGGGATTGTTGAGTCCTTGTGGCTCACAGATTACTACAACATCAACTGCAAGTAAAGGTAATGCGATGATCATGACGTGAGAGCGATGTTTGCTTATTTTGGAGTTATTCTTATGCTTCTTCTCCATTTAGGGGATAGGTTTCTGGTCGGCAGCCTGGGCTAGCAGGGTGGATGTCGTTTGAGTTTCTGTTTGTGTTTCAGCCATAGCCGGATGTTGCTCTTATGTATGATGTTGTTGTATTCATGTGGCATTGTATGTACCCCATATATTAGGTAATGGTACGATGTAATGATATCCACCTTGCAAAAGCAAATTCAATATGCGGCTCTATCGTTGGTGGGACCTTCGAGTTCCTCCCGGATAAGATCGCATATTGGGCATGACAAGTTGGTATCAGAGCCGCGACCGACCATAGGAGCCCGCCCCCTTGATTGATCATAGTTTGGCCATTGTCGATTCTAGAAGAAAACTTTTTCAGAGTCTAGTTATATCGGAGAGTAGGAATTCTTTTTACTCCTTAGTCCCTTCATTGCTCTGGTGAGGAATCTTGATGTAGGTGTTTTAACTTACTCCTCTTTCCCTTCAATTTTTCTAGGATCACGCAGTTAGTTTTCCGATCATTGTGATGTCAGCTCTCTTCATTCGACGCACTTCTCTTTGTGTCATTCGACCCTCGTAGTCTTTTCGCAAGATCAATCCTCAGTTCTTTCTCAATGAACTTGTTTCCCCGTCCGAAGTTGTCTTCTTTTTCCCACCCGCCCACTCCTTTTTTTCTTCTCTGAGTCGAAGTCCTTAATCGAGTGTCCATCCTACTCGTGTGAAGTCTTTACATTATTTCCCCAATTATTTCAACCAGTGCTTTTTCTTCAAGTTATTCCTCGGTACCCCGTTCCAAGTTGCCTTTGTTTTTCCCGCCCTCCCACCCCTTTTCTTCCTAGAGTCTGAGTCTCTATTCGAGCATCAATTTTATTATTGCGAAGCCTCTTCAGTATTTCCTCAATTGTCTCAACCAGTGAATTCTCGTCAAGTTCATCATTGTTCGTCTTGTTTTCTTTTCCGGTGGACTCAACTCAAGTTTTTCGGGTTGATCATATTCTTTTCCTTGGCTCAAATGTTTTCCCCTTGCTCGTTCGCCTCACGCCATTTAATCGTTACGGAGTGTGGAAGACCTTTCAGGAGATTCGTCTGTGTTCCAATTAATTCGAGGTTGTCACCTCATTCAAGTCTTTCAATCGTTCTGGTGCATCATCTCTTCCTCAAGTGTTCCAACGGTTTTTCTTTTGAGTGGGCCCTAACCCACAGGTCTTTTCCCAGGATCTTACCTGACTCTTATAATTTTTTCAGAGCTATTCTCAAATTATTTTTGAATTTTCACGTAAGAATGGATTTCCATCAGTCTTATGCCTTCTCCAAGATCGCTTTCAAATTTTTTTTAACTTTGGTTCAACCTTTCCTCTTTTCATTCTTCTGGAGTGTCTTCAAAATTTTGGTGGTGTTTCTCGTTGTCATTCTCTACATTTGACGACCGAGGAAGATTTTCTCTTAAATCTTGCCCGTTCTCTTGAAGATTCATTGTTCAAGCTTGATGCCATCCTCTCAAATTGTTTCGATCATCAAGAATTCTTTCATAACCATCTGAAGCATTTCAGAAGTTGCTTTCCTTTCAAGATCATCCGGAGCCCATGATTCCAGAAGGTTTCTTCCTTCTGAGTTTTCAGCTTCATCCTCCAATTATTCGGAATTGATGCCTCTGCGTTCGTCTCCATATTATTCCGGTGCTTCGATCAAGTATTCTTTAATCAGTTTGTGATCTCTTCATTATCTTATATCTAGATCCCCTCAAGTGGCTTCATTCGTATTCTAATTCTTTCCGGCGATTCCTTCTCTTTCTTAATTCATTTTCAAATATTATGGTGGTTCGTTCAAGATTCCTTTTCCTTGTTATTGTATCATTTGTTCTGTCCAATGCTACAGGTGGCTCGTTGATACGTCTCCAACGTATCTACTTTTCCTAACGATTTTCCTCTTGTTTTGGACTCTAATTTGCATGATTTGAATGAAACTAACCCCGGACTGATATTGTTTGTAGCAGAACTACCATGGTGTTGTTTTTGTGCAGAAATAAAAGTTCTCGGAATGGAACGAAACTTTGCGAGGATTTTTTATATCAATAAAGAGAATTTCCGGAGCCAAGGGGTTACTACTGCTACTCCTATCGTTACTACTACAATATCACTGCTATCACTGTTACCGTTACCATTGCTACTGTTGCTATCATCAAAACTATCATACTACTGTGAAACTAATCACTATGTTGCAGATAAATAATCTCCAGGTGTGGTGAATTGAGAACTCAGCTGCTAATACCTTCAAATATTCTTTGGCTCCCCTTGGGTCGAATCTATAAATTTGTGTTGAATACTCTACCCTCGAAAACTGTTGCGATCCCCTATACTTGTGGGTTATCAAGACCTTTTTCTGGCGCCGTTGCCGAGGAGCATAGCTATATTTGTTGAGTCACTTGGTTTTATTATCATATTATACCAAAGACGAGGATGCTAAAACTAAGATTTTTTTCCCTCAAAGACGAGGGGAGGTAAGGAACTACCATCTAGTTCTGCTTTAGATTCACCTTCTGTTATAAGTAAACTTGCAACACCACAACATGCTATTAATTCTAATATTTTGCAAGTTATTGATGATGCTACTTCTGCTATGAATGATACTCATGATGATGCTAGTACCTTGCTTGATGATGATGTGCCACTAGGTGAATTTCTTGATGAACAAACTGCTAGAGTAAGACAACATGATATTGTTGAATCTGATGATGAACTTGAAACTGAAAATCTTGAAACACCTACTAGAACTAGTCCTCCTAGATATGAATCTCCAAAGGTACCGGAAGGTTATACTATGAGTGAGAAGGCAACTAGAGATGTTCTTGCTTGTAAGGATAAAGATGATCAAGAGAAATTATTATGCAAGTATAAAGAAAGATCTCTGAACGCTAAAATGAAATGTGATCCTGAGTTTGCTACTTCACCTATTGTTATTGATCATAAGGATTATGAATTCTCTGTCGACCCAGAGTTAATTACTTTGGTTGAATCTGATCCTTTCCATGGTTATGAAACTAAAACTGTTGTGGCACATCTTACTAAGTTGAATGATATAGATACCCTTTTTGCTCATGATAAGAAGATTTGCTATTACTATATTCTCAAGTTATTTCCGTTCTCATTAAAGGGTGATGCTAAAGCTTGGCACAATACTATTGCTCCTGGTTGTGTGCGTAGTCCCCAGGATATGATTTATTACCTCTTTGAAAAGTATTTCCCTGCTCATAAGAAACAAGCTGCCTTGTAGGAAATATTTAACTTTGTGCAAATTTAAGAAGAGAGTCTCCCACAAGCTTGGGGGAGGCTTCTCCAATTGCTTAATGCTTTGCCTGATCATCCTCTTAAGAAAAATAAAATACTTGATATCTTCTATAATGGACTAACCGATGCTTCTAGGGACTTCCTAGATAGTTGTGCTGGTTGTGTTTTCAGGGAACGGACTATTGGGCAAGCTGAAGAATTGTTGAATAACATATTATAAAATTATGATGATTGGACTCCTCCTGAAACACCTATTAAACCCACTCCATAGAAGAGGGGTATCTTATATCTCAGTCCTGAAGATATGCAAGAGGCAAAAAAATCTATGAAGGAAAAAGGTATTAAGGTCGAGGATGTTAAACACGTACCACCTATTCAGGAAATACATGGGCTTGAAGCACCACCACCACCTAAGGTTGTAGAGGTAAAATCTTTAATGAAATTCAATGATAGTGATGATCCTCGTAACAAACATCCTAGTCAATGCCTTTATGAGTTTGATAATTACATTACAAAGCAAGATCACTTCAATGCAAATGTTATGAAACAACTGAAATACAACTCTGATATGATTGCTCGCTTAAGTGACTTGTTATTTAGAATCTGAAATGATGTTAGAGGTGTAGGAAAGCATGCTTCTATGGTTCAAACTCAATTAGAACAAGTTGCTAAATCTCAAAGAGAGTTACTTGATGAAATGAACAATAATATAAGTGACTTTGTTGTTAGAGTAGCAACTAGAGGAGGTAAAATGACTCAGGAACCACTTTATCCTGAGGGACACCCAAAGAGAATTGAACAGGATTCGCAAAGAAACAACACCACTACACAAGAAGAACATAAGACTTTGCATCCTCTAGTGAACCTGAAATAGAAAACCCTCCTGATAATGATAATGAAGTATCTATTTCTGATGGTGAAATTCAATCTGGTAATGAACACTCACCTTCTGATAATGAAAAAGATAATGATGAAGTTCATGAAGGCACTCAACCAAATGATAAAGAACCAGATAATGATGTTGAGATAGAACCAGCTGTTGATCTTGATAACCCACAACCTAAGAATAAAAGGTATGATAAAAGAGAGTTTGTTGCTAGAAAACACGATAAGGAAAGAGAACCATGGGTTCAAAAGCCTATGCCCTTTCAACCTAAGTCAACTAAAAATAAAGATGATGATGAAGAATTTGAACGCTTTGCTGAAATGTTGAGGCCAATCTTTCTGCGAACTCGCTTAATTGACATCTTGAAAATGCCTCCTTATGCAAAGTATATGAAAGACATCATCACTAATAAGAGAAAAATACCAGAAGGTGAAATCTCCACTATGCTTGCTAATTATACTTTTAAAGATGGAGTACCCAAAAACTTGGAGATCCAGGAATACCAACTATACCTTGCTCCATCAAAAGAAATTATGTGAAAACTGCTTTATGTGATTTGGGAGCCGATGTTAGTGTTATGCCTTTCTCTTGATATAAAAGACTTGATTTGAATAAACTCACACCTGCTGAAATATCTTTGCAAATGGTTGACAAATCAACTACCATACCTATCGATATTTGTGAGGATGTGCCCGTTGTTGTTGCTAATGTTACTATTTTGACTGACTTTGTTATACTTGAGATGCCCGAGGACGACAACATGTCGATTATCCTTGGTAGACCCTTCTTGAATACTGCAGGGGCTGTTACTGTGCAATAAAAGCAAGGTCACTTTTCATATCAATGGTAATGAGCATACGGTGCACTTTCCGAAGATACAATTCCGAGTGAATGGTATTAATGTTATTGAAAAATCTCCAACAATCACTATTGGAAGTTTTCAACTACCTCTACCTACTGCTAAAAAGAAATATGAAATGCTTATTGTTGGGGACATTCATATCCCCATTCAGGTAATTTAGTGATTTGCGAAAGTTCTTCGGTTTCATGCTAATCGAAAGTGGTTGTTAATAAGACTTGATCAACCTTATTAATGGATCATTTTTTAGAGCTATGAAGTTGATGAATTTAGTAAGCACTACCTTCTGTCCCTACCTTTTGTTTTCTGTTTTTCTTAGTTAAATAAAATAAAATGCCATGCTTTGTCTGTTTTTTGAGTTTTCTGTGCAATAAAAAATGACCCAAAAATAAAAGTTCTCAGAATGCTCTGGAAATCTGATACTATTTTTTCTTAATATTTCTGAATTTCTGGTGCAAATAACATCAGAGGGAGTGCACCAGGTGGGCGCAACGACCTGGGCGCGCCAGGACCCCCAGGCGCGCCCTGGTGGGTTGTGGTCCCCACATGGGCCCCCTCAATTACTTCTTCCCACATCACTCCATTCACCCAAAAAAATGAATCTCTCTCTCTCTCTCTCTCTCTCTCTCTCTCTCTCTCTCTCTCTCTCTCTCTCTCTCTCTCTCGTGTTCTTGCTCCCGAAACTGCAGATTTCGATCACTTTGCTTGAAGCTCCGTTTCCGAAATTGTTTTAGGGATTTGTTGCTTGGTATCTGACTCCTCCATGTGTCCAATTAGTTTTTGTTTTAGTGGTTTCGATTTAGAATAATTAGCTACTCTTGGTGCTGCTGTAAATGAGCTTGCATGTTGAATTCTTAGAGTTCTAAGTAGTTTGAATGCTTGCTATGGCCTTTATACATCCCTATGAGTAGTTGCTATCATTCTTGTGAAGTTTTGTTAATAAATTTTTCGTGACCAAAAATTTTCAGAAAATTGTACGCGAACATTATGAACTTCTTTGGAAGGAGTTCTTCGAGGAGGAGATCCTCGGAGGCATCTTCTTGCAGCAGCTCCGCTCGTCGGTCCTATGTTGAACCAAGTGAAAGTTCCGTTCAAAGTGCCACCACCAAAACATGCTTATAGTCGTGCGACGATTATATAATGAGTGTGGGTATTAAGTAGGAATTTGAGCAATATGTTCACAATGCCCACCTCGGTCCCTACATTGCAGATAAGTGCGTCCAAAACCTCA
This sequence comes from Triticum aestivum, assembly GCF_018294505.1. NCBI lineage: Eukaryota > Viridiplantae > Streptophyta > Magnoliopsida > Poales > Poaceae > Triticum > Triticum aestivum. Next base: position 1,764,567 of record NW_025225098.1, on the reverse strand, counting down.
TCCTCACTGAATCATTTGTCAAAGAATTTAAATTCTTTCCCCGTGAGTCTAGGGTGTCATTTAAATTGTATGAAAATCCATTTACCATTTCTCTAGAAAGGTTTGCTCACCTCTGCAAAATCCCATTCTGGGGTTTGCTCGATTTGCCACCTAGGTCTGAGTTTGAAATATTCTTGACTAGTCTTTGTTTTGGTGAAACTAGGGGAGTGATGCAAGGTAGAATAAAGAACATGCATTTTCCTGCAATTCAGTACTTTGCATTATTTAGTGGAAAATGTATTGTAGGCAAACAAGATTGTAGTACACTTTGTGATCCCGATATGAGCCTCATTCACACCACTCTATACGGTGATAAAGTTAAAACCTTGGAGCAATTGTTGCACGCACACTACAGCATAACGCTAACCGTGGCTATTTCTATGGTGGAATTTATGCCACGCGTTTACCACGAGGGCTGGGTGTTTCACCTTTGCCCTTTGACCCTTTCCTACCCACATAGTATTTAGACTTTGATGCTTTAAAAGCCATAAGATCCTCAAAGGAAAAATTCATAACTTCACTTACAATTTGTTGTTTAACTAAACGTCTGTTGTGCGCACATATTTGCCAGCGCCGGCTCTTTTTGACTATCGTAGCAAAGGAAGACATTTTGTTCTTGAGAGCGAGGCTCGAGCTCACAATGCAGCAGTGGAGGCAGCACGGCAGGCCGAGGCATCAGCACCGAGAGCCTCCATGAGCTACCACGCCGACTACCATCCAGGCTACTGTCTTACCAAGTTAGGCCAAAAGCCTAAGCTTGGGGGAGTACGTGTTTCTCACCGATATTACATTCATGTTCACACATTCCATTCCAGTTGTCGGTGTCCACACTTTTTCATTGTATCATCCATGCTTAAATTATTTTCTCGCTTTCTTCTTGTGTGTTTGAAAAACTGTGAGAAAATCCCAAAAATATGTTTCTTGCTTCTTTTTGAATTTCCTTCCTAGTTTAAATTGTTGTAGTACTAAAAAGAAAACCCAAAAAGATTTCCTTGTTCTTCTTTTACTTGTTTGGAGCTTCCCCGTGTAAATAGTTTTTCTTGTTTTTGCTTTTCTCTTTTCATTTGCTTCCTTTCAAAAATACCAAAAAGTCCAAAAATATTTCAGTGTGTTTCTCTGAATGTCTGTTCTTTTTATCGAGTCATACCGAGGAGAAGACCACGATGAAAATGTTGAGTGGCTCCCATTTGCATTGTTGATCTAACAAAGAGCCCATATTACCTTATCTTCTCCTCTTGAATAAAATGTTTGCAGATTCCAGCTTAGTCCACGGCACTCTTGTACTATTATTATTTCAAATCGTTCGGTCGTGCAAGTGAAAGGCAATAATGACGATATTAGATGAACTGGCCGTGACAGAGAGAAACGGGTATGAACTCGACTTGTTCTGTTTTTGTAAATATGTTTAACCTAGTATCCATGATTTAGCCTATTATGATCAAACATGTTTGCAATGACAATTAGAGATTATAGTTTCTCATGCCATGCATAAGTAGCTAGGACTGAATAATGACTTATCTTGGATATCAACATTGTGGTAAAATGATTGTGATGTAGTATTATGATATGGTATCCTCCTCTGAATGTTCAAGTGGCTTGACTTGGCACATGTTCATGCATGTAGTTGAATCAAAACCAGCATAGCCTCTATGATATTTACGTTCATGGTGTTCATACCCTATTCATGCTAGTATCCAATGTTACTTATGCATAATGCATGTTCATGACCGTTGTTGCTCTCTAGCTGGCCGCTTCTCAACCTATTTGCTAGCCTTCGCATGTACTAAGTGGGAACTCTGCTTGTACATCCAAAAATCTGAAACCCAAGTTATTCCAGATGAGTCCACCATACCTAGCTATATGCGGTATTACCCTGCAGTCCTAAGTAAATTTTCATGTGCCAACTCTAAAAACTTCAAATAAATATCCTTTTTGTGTGCCTGGATCATTCATGGAACGATAGGAGGTAGTTGGTATTTTCCATGCTAAGCGGGTTATTCTCAGGTCGAGTGTTTATTCACTCACCACCGCACGAGAAAAGGGCGGTAATAGGGATGCCCAATCCCAAACTGCAAAAAGAAAAGAGCTTACAAATAATCAAACAAAAACTCCCAACGAAGTCATAACCTTTACATTTTTGCTTGGGAACCGCCACTAGCGTGTTTAGCATGGAACATATTGATAACTGATAGTCGTGAAGTGAATGAGAAGGGTGCATGTCTCAAAATATCATTTACCTCTGTTTTATAAACTTGAGCTCTAGCACCTCTGCAAATCACTGCTTCCCTCTGCAAAGGGACTATCTATTTACTCTCATGTTGTGTCATCACCTTCTCAAATAAGCGCCAGAACCTGAGAGCACTGCTGTCATGCTGATGCATTGTGTGTAGCTAATGATGGGTGCATCATGACTAGATCTTTTCTACCATGAATTACACTGTTTAGTCGCTGCTTGAACTTTGGGGGTGCTCTGCATTTATGTATTGCGGTCTCAGAAAGGGCTAGCAAGATACCACTATTGTCATATTATATCATGGTTGTTTTGACAACGTGTTGATATTTAAGATATCTTATTATTGCTCTCTAGTTCATTATGTCATTGATATGAGTTAATATAATTTTTAAGAGTTATCGTCAAGATGGTTAGTAATAATCCTTGCTGAAAACCTCGGTGATGTTTAAGTTTATTTATGAAACAAGAGCAAAAGAGTTCGTAAAAAATTTTCTTTTTCACTTTCAGTTTATTAACTGAATTGCTTGAGGACAAGCAAAGGTTTAAGCTTGGGGGAGTTGATACGTATCCAACGTATCTACATTTCCTAATGCTTTTCCTCTTGTTTTGGACTCTAATTTGCATGATTTGAATGAAACTAACCCCAGACTGACGTTGTTTTCAGCTGAACTACCATGGTGTTGCTTTTGTGCAGAAATAAAAGTTCTCAGAATGGAACGAAACTTTGCGAGGATTTTTTTCTATCAATAAAGAGAATTCTAGAGCCAAGGGGTACCAGAGGGGGGCACCTGGGTGGGCACAACCCACCAAGGCGCGCCTGCCACACCCCCTCCCCCCCCAGGCATGCCCAGGTGGGTGCTGCTCACCTGGTGGCCCCGCTGACCTTGAAACCGACGCTATAAAATAACATTATTTCAGAAAAAAATTGGGGAGAAAGAATTATCGCATTTCACGAGACAGAGCTGCCACCATCTCCTATTCTTCATCGGGAGGCCAGATCTGGAGTCTGTTTGGGTCTCTGGAGAGGGGTATCTTCGATCTTCGTCATCACCAACACATCTCCATCGCCAATTCTATGATGCTCCCCACCGGGAGTGAGTAATTCCTTCGTAGGCTCGCTGGTCGGTGAGGAGTTGGATGATATTCATCATGTAATCGAGTTAGTTTTGTTAGGGCCTCATCCCTAGTATCCACTATGTTCTGAGATTGATGTTGCTATGACTTTGCCGTGCTTAATGCTTGTCACTTTTGGGCCCGGATGCCATGATTTCATATCTGAACCGTTTATGTTATCACCTTTATATCCATGTTCTAGATCCGATCTTGCAAGTTATAGTCACCTACTACGTGTTATAATCCGGCAACCACGTAGTGACAATAGTCTGGACCACTCCCGGTGATGACCGTAGTTTGAGGAGTTAATGTATTAATCGTGTGTTAATGCTTTGTTCCGGTTCTCTACTAAAAGGAGGCCTTAATATCCCTTAGTTTCCAATAGGACCTCGCTGCCATGGGAGGGTAGGACATAAGATGTCATGCAAGTTCTTTCCATAAGCACGTATGACTATTTACGGAATACATGCCTACATTATATTTATGAACTGGAACTAGTGTTGTATCGCCCTAGGTTATAACTGTCTCATGATGAATATCATCCAACGAGTCACCGATCCAATGCCTACGAATTTATCTTATATTGTTCTTGCTAAGTTACTACTGCCACTGCTATCGTTACTACTACAATATCCCTGCTATCACTATTACCGTTACCGTTGCTACTGTTGCTATCATCAAAACTATCATACTACTATGCTACTGATCACTTTGCTGTAGATAATTAATCTCCAGGTGTGGTTGAATTGACAACTCAGCTGCTAATACCTTCCAATATTCTTTGGCTCCTCTTGGGTCGAATCTATAAATTTGGGTTGAATACTCTACCCTCGAAAACTGTTGCGATCCCCTACACTTGTGGGTTATCACTCGTTGAAGACCTTCTCAAGTGTGCGCTATGTCACTCCTCAATCCTTTTCAAGAGGAATAAGTTGCATGTCAAATCCGTTTGTCATCAATTTAATTTGAGGAGGATAAGCATAATGTAATTCTTATTCTTATTTCATCGTGGTCAAGTCATTCCTTCGTTCGGGGATTGTTCATGATGAATAATTTCTCGGTTCTAAGTTGTTCATCTTTTCTTCCTCGGAGTTCAAAGTTTCCTCAGCCATCTCGTCGGAACCTCCATCTAAATCACTGCAAGGCTTTAATATTATTCTTTTAATCCTTCATTTATGTCTCATCAGCCTTTTGTTACCGGAGTTCTTCACGATGGTTGGTTAAGGATTTAATTCATTCTTCAAGTATTCATCAAAATTCTTGTGGATCAGCTCAAGTATCTTTTCTTCTTGCGCCTTGAAGTGCAATTAATTCTCTGTATTTTTTGAAGTGGAGTTTTGCATTTCTTCGTTCTCCTCAGCTATTCAGGCATTCGGTTGTGGCATCATTTCACCTCAAGTTTTGAGATGTTTTTCCATAAGTCTTTTGTTGTTGTTGTTCTCAACAACTCCGTCCAATTCTTCCTTCTAAGGATGCTACCAATTCATTCATGGTGGAAGTTGTTCTTCTCTTATCCGTTCTTTTCATTTCACTATTTCAATTCTTCCGGAGGCATTGCTTTGTTCATCTCGTCAAGAGTCATCCCATCTTGTGAAGTTCATGTTCTATTCCGTCCGTTTTCAGCCGGAGTGATGCCAAAATTCTTTCATTCTTATTCTTTTTTCTACCTTGTTCTAACTGGAGTGGTTTCAGAGTCTATCTTATTCCTTAAGCTTTTGATTCTCGTCATATTCGTTGTTCCTCTTTTCTATGAACTGCTCTCAACTTTGTTCATATTCTCTCTTGCATTCTTACTTCACCTCATCCTCTTTTTCTTCCGTCTCGTTCCTAAGATCTCAGGACGAAATCTTTTGTTAGTGGAGGAGAGTTGTAATGCCCCGAGACCGATGAGCCAGATGTCATCCAGTTTATTCATCGTCGTTGCCATGTCATTCGCTTACGTGTTGCACTTTTTCATGTCAGCATGTGCATTTCATTTGCATATTTTTTAAAACTTGCATCCATTCGGGTCTCCCAGTTCTCTCTGTTGTCCATTCTGAGCCCAACCACACTCGCACGCGCCTGCCGCACCTCCCAGATCTTGTTTCGTGAGCGGGAAAAAACATTCTCGAAATGGGCCGAGACTTGACGAGTGGTCTGGGTACATCACCGGTAGACCACCTGTCAAATTGTGTTCCATTTAGAGGTCATTTCATGCCCCAACGGTTAACCGCGTTAACTGCCGGACCCCTCTCTCTTTGCAGCCCAACACCCCTCCACAACAGCCCACTAGCCCATCTAAACCCCCTCCATGCTATTCGTCGTTGGATCACGATCGTGTGGGCGAGAACGGCACCTCCATAGCCCTCTCCTAGCTCCCTCTACCTATAAATAAGCCTCCCCCTCCTAATTTTCCGGGCAAACCCTAGCTCCCCTCCTCCTCATGCAGCCGGACACGTCCGCCCAGCTGCCGAACATGCCCACCGCCGCCCGCAGCCAATCACAACGTGCCACGTCGCCTCCCCGGCTCCTCCCACCACCGCAGGCCCTCCCAAGCTCGCGCGCGGCCCGCCGGGCCCATCTGGTCACACCGCGAGCCCGAGCGCACCCGCTCGCCAGGATCCCCGCGCCCGATCCCGATCTCCCTCGCAGCCGTCGCTCGCCCAAGCGCCTCCCCGCGTGAGGGCCCGAGCCGTCCCGCAGCTGCACCGCCGCCCGACTGCCGCCACCTGCGCCCACTCGCTGGAGCTCCGCCCTGAGCTCCTCCCTATCCCGTCTCTCCGCCGCCCCGAGCCAGGTCGCCGACCGCCGCCTCCTCGCCGCCCAACTTCGAGCTCCACCGCACCGGTGCCCCGACAACCCCGGGAACCGACAGATCCGGCGCCCCCGCTGCTAGATCCGGTCGGCCCGCGCCATTCCCGACGTCGTCGCCGCCCCTGCGCCAAGCAGTCACGGCCATGGCCTCCTCTGCCCACGGCCAGGACGACCCTGTCCCGGATCGCCTCGACCCCCGAACCAAACGGCACCAGCGCCGTCCCGAACGCTCCGTCCCCGCACGTCTCCGTCCCGTTTTCCCGAGAGGTTGTCTTTTTCTCCAAGTCCCAGTTTCCAAACATTATGTGTGCATCTTCATCATATCATAATTTTGTCCATGTTGCTCCGTTTTGCATGCATGATATGTCAGAATGTTCATCTCTTGATGCTCTACATGGTGGTTATAGTTTCATGCTTGTTTGAGTGCATATAGTTAATGTAATCACTATTGCAGGAGTGCTAAATGATATATTCTGCTAAAAACTGTTATAACTTGCTTTTTTGTCTTTTTATATCTTTATGTGTGATTTTTTAGCATCATGTCAACATGTTTTAGGAGCATAATCATGTCATATTTGCATTGATGACCGTCACCTTGGATCTCACTACTATCTTTGCTATGCTAGTCGTCTTGATGCTACCACTATGTCGCGCTTCCTACCACTTGTTTATCAAGCCTCCCAAATTGCCATGAAACAGCCTCTAACCTTTGTCACCATCCCAGCAAACCGTCGTTTGGCTATGTTACCGCTTTGCTCAGCCCCTCTTATAGTGTTGCTAGTTGCAGGTGCAGTTGCAGGTTGTTCCATGTGGAACATGGATATCTTGGGATATCACAAGATATCTTATTTAATTCATGCATCTATATACTTGGTAAAGGATGGAAGGCTCGGCCTTATGCCTGGTGTTCTGTTCCACTCTTGTCACCTTAGTTTCCATCATACCGGTGTTATGTTCCTTGATTTTGCGTCCCTAACACGATGAGGGTTTATGGGCCCCTCTTGACAGTTCGCTTTGAATAAAACTCTTCCAGCAAGGCCCAACATTGGTTTTACCATTTGCCTAATAACCACTAAAAACTTGCATAGGGACCTGCCGGCCCCCGAGGTCTCTTAATCAACCCTCCGAGTCAGTGCTCCTCATGAGTGTTGGTTCACCTACCTAGCAGTCGGCGATGCCACCTCGGGGCAACTCGAGGTATTTTGGCTATCGTCCACTTAGCATAGAAGGTGTTGTTCTGAGATCGAGATACGTGCGGCTCCTATCGGGGTATCGATGCACCGGGTTGTCTTGCTAGACTTGTTTTACCATTGTCGAAATGTCCGAGTCTGATCGGAGGGTCCCGAGATGGAGGATTCCTCCGCGGATCGTGTGGTGTCATGGGCTAAGTTGGGACACCCCTGCAAGGTTTAAACTTTTGAGAGTCGTGCCCGCGGTTATGTGGCAAATAGGAGTTTTTAATATCCGGTTGTAGAGAACTTGACACCAGATTCGAATTGAAATACACCAATCGCGTGTGTAACCGTGATGGTCTCTTTTCGGGTGAGTTCGAGAAGAGAACATGATTGGGTTATGTTCGAACGTAAGTAGTTCAGGATCACTTCTTAATCATTACTAGTTTGCGACCGTTTGCGTAGATTTTCATCTTATTCTTGTATCGTAAGTTAGCCACCATACAAATGCTTAGTCGCTTGCTGCAACCTCACCGCTTATCCTTTCCATACCCATTAAGCTTTGCTAGTCTTGACACCCATGGTAGTGGGATTGCTGAGTCCTCGTGGCTCACAGGTTACTACAACACCAGTTGCAGGTACAGGTAATGCGATGATCATGACGTGAGAGCGATGTTTGCTTGTTTTGGAGTTCTTCTTCTGCTTCTTCTCCGTTCAGGGGATAGGTTTCTGGTCGCCAACCTGTGCTAGCAGGGTGGATGTCATTTGAGTTTCTATTTGTGTTTCATCTGTAGTCGGATGTTGCTCTTATGTATGATGTTATTGTATTCATGTGGTATTTGTATGCCTTTTGTATGTACCCCCATCCATTAGGTAATGGTACGATGTAATGATATCCACCTTACAAAAGCGTCTTCAATATGCGGCTCTATCCTTGGTGGGACCTTCGAGTTCCTTTCGGATAGGATCGCATATTGGGCGTGACATTAGCACCCTGGTAACCAAAAATAGCATAGTAAGGTAGATAACTCTGATAATTAGAGCTTGAGAACCCGATAATCCACCTCTCAGCCTTGCAAAAGCGTCTTCAATACGCGGCTCTATCCTTGGTGGAACCTTCGAGTTCCTCTCGAATAGGATCGCATATTGGGCGTGACATTAGCACCCTGGTAACCAAAAATAGCATAGTAAGGTAGATAACTCTGATAACTAGATCTTGAGAACCCGATAATCCACCTCTCAGCCCAGGCTCAGATGAGCCTGGTGAACAGTAATGTCATAAAAATTAGAAAAAAAATCAATTCTTTTTGCAAGCAAGATGCGCATGTGCGTGATGTTCATGCAAAATTTGATGGAGATTGGACATTCTAGGAGCGCGCGGCAAAAAGATAAAATCGGGCATGAATAATGTTGTTTTCAAATGTTTCTCACAAACCTGAATTTTTGTCACGATCTCCTCGAATGTCCAAATTTCATGAAATTCTGCATGAACATCACGCATTTCAGCATCTTGCATCACAAAAATATTGAATTTTTTTATTTTATTTTTATTTTTAACGCCGGTACTGTTCATGCGCGGGCTCATCTGAGCCCAGGCGCCAAATCATCGCTCTTGTGAGAACCATAATAATTTAGCACCCACAAGTCACTATCCCCGTCACAGCCTTCACTGTTGGCACTGTCACCCAAAGTAGCAAACCTTGGTTCACGCAGACCACAAAAATTAAAATCAAAAATTTGGAAAGAGGCAGAACCAATCTATATTGATGGAATGCTTGCACAAGGACGTTGCACTTACTGCAACCAACTATTTCCTGCCTCAAAAAAGTTAGGGACAAGTCATATCAATAAACATTTGTTGGTATGTGAGGAGAGATCTAAAATGGATGGTATGGTTGCCAAGATACGAACTAATAGTGCAATTGATCCAGAGTGGAAATTTGACCAAGGGCGTGCACGTAGAGCACTGGCAAAGTTGATTGTGCTACATGAATTACCTTTCACTTTTGTTGAATATCCTGGCTTTAGGTCCTTTGTTAAGACCTTGAATCCATGGTTCAACGTGGTATGCAGAGAAACAATTAAGCAAGATTGCATTGATGCATATGATAGACACAAAAAAGAAATTCAAGCACTTTTTAGCAATCTAAGTTCTCGAGTATCATTAACGGGTGACATGTGGACATCCAATCAGAAGCTGGGTTATTTATGCATAACTGCCCACTTTATTGATGGCTCATGGACTCTACAAAACAGAATAATCAGATTTTGCCTCCTGGAAACTCCGCACAACGCTCATAACATGTTTGACATGGTGCAAAATAGCTTGAGAAATTGGAAAATTGAAGACAAAATCTTTAGCTTTACCCTAGACAATGCATCAGTTAATACCTCGATGGTTGGCCACTTGAGAAAAAAATTGGCAGATAGGTATCTTCTACATCATAGTGGAAAATTATTGCATGTTAGATGTGCTGCACATGTATTGAATCTAGTGGTGCAAGATGGGCTCGACGCAATGGCGTCAGTTGTTGATAGAATCAGCGAATCGGTGCAGTATGTCAAGAGTTTGCAAGGTAGAATGGAGAAATTCGATGCGATGATTGTGCGGGTGGGACTTGCTTGTAAAAACCATCCTACGCTAGATGTGCCTACCCGATGGAATTCAACGTACCTAATGCTTGAATCCTCATTGCCGTTCAGAGCAGCGTTCGAAGCCTTGAAAGAAGCTGACAAAGATTATAAATTTGCTCCTTCGGCTAGTGAATGGGAGATGGCCGAAGCTATTTGCCATCTTTTGGGCGCTTTTTACACAGCCACAAAGAAAATCTCGGGTAGGACATATCCCACCTCTCACCTATACTTCTATGAGGTCTGGAATGTGAAGCAAATAATGGAGAGAGAAGTCGTAAGTGAAGATCCTGCCATTGTTGCCATGGTGAAAGAGATGGACAAGAAATGGATCAAATATTTTGAGGAGTCATTCTTAACAAGTTGTCTGCCGGTGATATTTGATCCAAGGTACAAATATGAATATGTTGGCTTCCGACTGACCGCAACTTTTGGTGGTGGCGCAGAGAAATATCTTACCCAAGTGAATAGTGTGATGAAGATCCTATTTGCTGAATATGCATCTGAATTTGGAAACACTTCTGATGAAGGTGATGAGGTTGTAGAGGAGGATGGTGAGGGCACTCTTGATGACTGGGATAAGCATTTGAGATTGAAAAGATCCCACAACTCAAATGAGCTACAGCGATATCTTGAAGATTTGTTTCCTCGCCGACAGAAATTGGATATCTTAAAGTGGTGGGAGATTCACTCCCCAAAGTATCTGGTGCTTGCAGCTATAGCACGGGACATATTGGCAGTGTCCGCGTCTACAGTGCCTGCAAAGGCTGCATTCAGCAATGCAGGAAGGATCATCACTGAACAAAGAAGTAGTTTGATCCCGAGTACTGTTGAGACGCTGATGTGCCTCAAGGATTGGTTTCGAGCAGCTGGTAATATGTTTTTTATTATTTTTTCCGTACTTTACATAATACCTTCCATGTTGAATGTTTCATTTCGAATGCCTTCAATATTGCAGATCGCCAAAAGGCGGAACCAACAGTTGGAGACCATGGTGGTGATCAAGAGGATGATCCTCTGGAACCACCTAAGGTAATTATGCTAGTTGTGCTTTGCACTTTTTGTTCCTTCACCAAAAATACTCTCTTCACCACATCTGACTGGATGACTGCTAGCTTATGGGGTCACAGCTAATTGCAAGCTGGAGGAATGCATACAAGGAGGTGGTGGTTTCAATTTGTTTCAATGGCAAATGTTATATCTGGTTCACTTTATGTGAGCAGCAGCTTTGCACTCGGGGAGGATTCTTTCTAGGTGTTTTGCAAAGCAGGCAGGGCCTTGCTGGTTAGTAGGTCTGGGTGGAGAAACAAGGGAGGGGTCAGTAGATAGATGGTTTGCTTCACTGGTTTCTCATCTTCTTCCTCTTGTGTGCCTGCCTTCATCTGCTGTTAGTTGCAGACATTTGTCGAAGGGGTTTTAACCTCCTTTTCTAGAAAAAAGAAGAAAAATGTCAAAGAAGAAAAGCCTTCAGAAATCTAGTTGGACAAAATAGTTTCAGTTTTTTGGTAAACATTGCCACCCAAGCTGGCCGTCTCATGTGTGCAAGTAATTACTAATAAGCATTCTTTGTTTCTTCAGGAGAAGTAGAAAGTTGTCAACTTCATGCACTCATGGCAAAAGAAGAAAAAGTTGTTAGGACATGTTCTATGAAGCTACAAAGTTCAGTGTTGCAGTTTTACGGGCTAAAAATTTATTCTATGAAGCCTGACTTGGCAGCCAACGTATCCTCGTCGCATGTCTACTTGATCAGTAGTAACTGGAGGTTTAATGGATTCATCCGTATATATAACTGAAGGTTTAGTGCATTCGATCGATTCATCTGTATCTGTAACAGAACGTTTAGTAGGATCTGATCGATTCGTCTATCTATGTAACTGAATCCATGCTGCTGCTCAGTTGCATACCAGGTTTGCTCAGTTGCTCAGTTACATATATGGCTATGAAGTGTGATGTTTGAATTGCAAATGTATTTGTTAGGTGAGATCCCACTTGTTCCCACCTAATTTATGCTAGAATTGGTGGGATGCCCGCTTTTTAACATCAGAACATGGTGGGACGTGGTGGATTGTAGGTGGGACTCCCAGAGTCCCACCTGCAGCGTGAAAGACGCAAATCTCAATGGATCTGGTCGGTTCAGATTCCTGGTGCAGGAAAGCTCGGCAGCCAAATTGAGTTTCCGCCACCAAAACCACTTTCTATACCACCAGCAAGCATGGTGGATCCGAAGTTACCACACACTGAAGAGTATGACAAGATTATACAAAATAAGCGCAAGCACGCCTGCATACTGATCCTGTGAAAATTTTGTTATTGAGCTATTGTTTCTAAATTGCCTGCAAAATTGATTATTGCTTGACAAATGGAATCCCATATCAGCCATTCTACTCCCAGAGAAGATGCATCCGCAGTTGGCTAAGAGAACACATGAACATGCAACAATAACAAAACTGAACACTGCAATTTGGGCAACTACTATTTCGAAGCTGGTTCTGTCGACTGTCTCCCGTGTAACCGGAATAGCAAAGACGATTTTGACATCTGATGCTCTCTCTCAAGTGCCGCAACCACATCCTTCACCGTGATGCTACGCGCCACTTTCATGTGTGCTGACCTTCTAACGCCACCTAATGAAAAAACACAACATACTCAGGGTTAAATAAGTGTAGGCATGGCAGATACTCTCAGTTAGGCCTGGAATATTTATTTCCTTTATTCAACTCCCAGAGGCTGATTTATTCCTATATCCATTTTTCAGGATAATTAACTGATCTGTTGCTTGATCTAAAAAAGACTGATTTGTTGCTTCCCTTTGAAAGAGATTGGCATTGCTCTTCTATTTCTTTTACAGAGAAACTCACCACAAATGATCAACTAATCAATCCCAGAAGACAATCTTAACAGATAAAACTCTTCCTAATTTAACAAGAATGAATTTTCTAATGAGAACAGCTAGGATAAAATAGGCATCGTTTTTATGTACAAGAAACAGACAACCAACGAGTTGAATATATACTCAAACGTAGGTTGTAGCAGTCTAAACCCACATCCCAACTGAACTAATAGTACGATTCGTCAACAAAACCATACCCTTCACAACTAGGAGTACTACTCATGCATCCTTTGGTTTATGGTCCTGGTCCTTGCATTGCAGCTCATCATTGGTTTGTGCTTTGGTGGCAGCTCGTGGTATTAGGTGCCTCCTCGTATGCCCGCGCCATACTCATGGCCAAATGCAGGTCCTGCGGATACCACAATTCAACATCGATGTGATCTACCAATCCTGCCATGAACAGCTGTGCTTGTTGCAACAATGTGAGCTTCCCAGGTGGTTGCTGCACATTGGAGAAGCGAAAACAAGATGCAGGCACTCCTTGCAATACAGCCATGTCAGCACACCTCTATCACGTTCCAGCCAGTAGTAGGTCTACAGTAGTCTCTTGCAGTTTGGGCCCCAGCTGCCCGATCCTTCCACTCCCCTCCAATCGCTCCATGGCAAACGAACCTGCTGCCTCGGCCCAACATGCCATGGAGCAAGGAATTCTGGCCAATAAGTATAGTCCACGGCAACTCGAAGTTAGTTGCTTAGGAGTTGTCCCTCTGCCTCGCCCTGGTTTTGCCTTCCATCGTGTCGACCAATGAATGTGCTTCTATCAAATGGGGATCAATCCAGGACAATTTCATGTTGGTTCAAATGATGACCAAATCAATTCATGCTGCGAATCAACCAGTGGTGCTCCTAGAGTTGAAAGTTGGAAGTTGCCCATGCTTTTGACTCGGTTTCCTGTTTTTTTTTTTTTTGCTTCAGCTGTTTTGTGCTTTGCGGTGCGTTGGTGCAAATGACCTGGACTCTTGTCTCCATCATGGCAAGCACTTGGGTGTTGGTGAATTCCGTGCCGGGCGAACCCATTTCTCATCGCCACATGCTGCGGCAGAGCAAGAGTACCCCTTGTCCCCCATGTTGTCTGCCATGGCCATGGAGGTCCTTAATAAGTTGATTGCTATGGCTACTGATCACTGGATTTGGTCCCACCCCCCTGTGCCTTTCTATGTGGACGGTGCCATTGTCTTCCTCAAGTCGACAGTCCAGTAGTGCGAGGTTGGTGCGGAGCACCCCCATGGACACCCCCCCAGACGCACACGTGCCATTGAGACCAAGGTGAATTCGGTCCTTTTGAACTTCCTATGCATTCATATGAGACATGGCTACTACCACAAACGGGGACCCTACACATACCCAGGTAACAAGAATCGACCATGGAGAAGTGAGGGAAGAAGGCCAAGTCCTGGCGGAGGAGAAGCAAGAAGACAAGGAAGAAAGGCAGTCAAAGCCAGAGTAGCCAGAGTCCGACCACCAACCTGGACGTCCGACGTTACAACGGACGGTCCAGTCACCAAACCACACGTCCATCTTGACGGGCGCTGATTTTTCATCCGGACTTGGCCCGGACAGTTCGGCCTGGAGCCCATACTTCCGACCCCTAGAGGACGTGTCATGCCTGAAGAACATGCCAGGCGAAACCGCACCTGCTGCAGCCGTCGAATGTCCGCTAACAACCCGGACAGTCCGGCTTGAGCCTGGACGTCCAGACACCAACCTGGTTGCCCGGCCTGCGTACAGTTTGGCCAAAAGCCATGTATCCCTCCCTCCCACCTACTCTAGTTCGTCCTTAGACTATATAAACCAGCCCCCTCTCACTTTCTAGGGTTAGCAAAGCATATTATAACTACCTGAGAGCTTTGCTCATCTAACCCTTCTCTTTGGAGATCAAGGCCTCCATTAGGAGAAGAATCTCAAGGGATTACCAAGACCTCCAAATCCATAGGATTGGGGAAGATCTATCTCTCAAGACCTCACTTCTCCTTAGAGATTTGGGAAGAACTTTACCTTCTTTATGTTGATTGTGAATCTAGTAGTGTCTCTTTGCTTGGATGCTTGGATAGCACATGTGTGATGTGAATCTAGTTCATATAGTGATTTCCTCTTGTGTTTCGTGAGTTATTTGAGTTCTTCCTCTTGCTCTCCTCCAAATTGTGAAGAATTGGCACAAATTGGGACTTGGTCCTACATCATTTGGTATCATGAGCTTGGGTTGGACAATTTGGAGCCTCTCCCCCTCACCCTTCTAGCCTAATTTTGTTTTGTTCTTGCCCAATTTGAAAATCCCCACAAAATAGCCTCTTCAATTTCTTGCAATTTATTGGTTCTTGTGAGATTTTGTTGGTTTCGGTCCATGGATTTGATATGCTACTAGTAGTTCTAGCCTCCCTTCGCATTGCCTTAGCCAATTTCCCTGATGTCCCCCCAAAAAATTCCGTTCATCCTCCCCAAATTCAAGATCCAATTCCGCCTGAAGAACACCCGAGTTGACCTGCCCGGTCGTCCAGCCACCAACCCAGACATCCGACCAAAGCCCGGAATCTGGCTAGCTACTCGAACGTCCACCTCCCTTTGAAAACTGCTGAATTTTTCTTGGTTTTCCCTTGTGCGATTTGAGTTGTTCTTCCGTTTCGGTCTCGTTACCAAGGTGATTTGGCTGCTCTAGGGACTGTTTCACCATCTACATCAACCGTCATCTCCGCCACCAACAATTGCATCAACGACAACCACTACTCCCTTTGACAACACAACCGAAAGCAAGGTTGGTTCCCCTCCGACCTCGGTAAAGGTATCCATTCCATCAACCATTATCTTCCCTTGCCATTGACTTGATAGCCCCACCAAATCTTTGTGACTACCTCATTACCTATAAGACTAGCTATTTGTGCAAAACTTGTCTTGCATATTTTGTCAAGGCTCAGGTATATTGGTAAAACAAGATATAGCAAAAAAGAGTGGAAGAAAAAGATACAAGCTTATTATCAAAGAGTTGAGCATCATACATATTTGTGACAAGCATACTTGGGATAGGAAAAAGATACGCTTGATCTTGTAGTTTGGTGCACAAGTGCGAATCTAGCCCACGAGAGCAATCAAACTAGCGTCTCTCCAAGTGTTGTGCAACACGAGCTTAGTCATTGCTAGGCAAAACTAGTATGCTCATTCCTTGTTTGCACAAGACCTTGCTCTATCTCTCCTCTTTGATCTACTTGTATCATATTTGCATTTTGGATCTTACTCAACATTTTCAACATCTTGATTCACTATTGCATGATATTGTGTGTCACCATTGCACCTTTGAAGTCTCACTGGCGCAAAGCACCCAATGGTCATCCCCATGGATTCTACACCAACACGCACCAAGTGGACCGATGACAAGAGCCCGTGCACTGCCATTGAAGATAAGGTTAAGTCACTCCTTGAACTACCATTTCCTACATGTGCGACACTAAACGGAAGTCCTATGCCTACTCAGGTACCAAGGAAACAATCATGAAGAAGCTCGAAGCGAAGACCAAGCTAGCACAGAATCAGAGCGGAAGAAGTACCAAGTGGAGCTGCTGAAAACTACAGTGACCGGACATTTGGTGCATCCACCAGACATTCGTACCACACGAAGAGGGTCGGCGAGGAGCATCCAAAGTCACGACGTGCTCAAGCGACCGCACATCCGGTGCATACCGGAAATCCGGCGAAGGAGCAACGGAAGCTGGGCCAGCCTGACTGGACATCCGGTGCTACCTCGAATGACCATACATCAGGTAGCTACCTACATACAAAACCAGCCAAGTGCCTTGTATCTCTCTCTCCCACCTACCCTATCTCGCCTAGCACTATATATATTCATATCCTACCTCCTAGTTAGGGTTAGCAAAGCATATTAGACTAAATTGAGAGAGCTTTGCTCATTTACCCCATCCCCATTGGAGATCAAGGCCTTCTTTGGAGAAGAATCCCAAATGATTTCCAAGACCTCCCATCCTCTTGTGGATTGGAGAAGACTACCCCCATCAAGACCTCATCTCCTCTTGGATTTGGAATGAAATTACCATCGCTACTCTTTTCCCTTTGTTGTTCATGTACCTTTGTGGATCTCCTGTGTGTTTGCCTTATAGTGGATGTGTAATTGGATCTTGAGTGAGTGATTACCCTTTGTGTTCTTGAGTGTCCTCTTGATCCACTCTAACGGACATTCGGTCCCACCGGACATCTGGTCCACTACCAGGCATCCAGCCCTTCAACAAAAAATCCACCAAATCTTCCGCAATTTCATTTCCATTTCGTTGGTGGTTCTTTGAGCTTGCAGTTTTCGTTTCCTAAGGTGTTTCGGCTACGTAGGGACAGCTACGTCATCAACATCACCCCATTCTTCACTGCCAACGAATTCTTCAACGACAATGACCACTACACCCTTGGACACCACAACCGGAAGCAAGGCCGGTTACCTCTCCGACCACGACGAAGGTACTGTGTTAACGAAGGTATCCATTCCGTCACCACTTATCTTCCCTTGCCATTGCATTGATAGCCCCGAGCCTTTTGCGTACCATACCCACTAAGACTAGGGATTTGAGTATTGTTAGGCCACATTACTTGTGCACTATAGTGATACGCCATCTTCCATATCTTGGTATCTTGTGTGTCATAAGTTACTCCCGTGCATATCATACATACTTGTCTTGCATATTGGCTCGAGCATCAAGCATAGTGGTAAAGGAAGCCTATAAAAAAAAAGCTTCTAAGCAAAAGAGAAAGACACAGAGAGCTTATAAGCAATAGCTTTGAGCATCTCACATACATCACCTTGTGTTATTATCTTGGTATCATACATGCTTACAATGGCATATTTGGGATAGAAAGACGACAAGTTTGCTCCTATATGTTCATGCACAAGTGCGTATCTAGCCCATTAGAGCAATCGAGCTAGCGCCTCTTGCATTTGTGCAACACGAGCTTGGTCATGGAAAATCATTTTTGCTCATTCCTTGGTTGCACAAATCCCATCTATCTATCCATGTATGTGTTACGTGTTCAACACCTACTATTGATCTATTTGCATCACATTCGAAAATTGTGAATCTCTTTCAACATTTTCAATATCTTGCTAACTATTGCATGAGTTTGTGCCACTTATCCTCACCAAGCCACTAAGCTTTATTGTGTATGAGTAACAAGATACGGTACCAATTTCATTATCTTCACATTCCACATTGAGCGATATGAGATACATTCTCAACTTTGGGAAGAGGTAACTTTGGTATTGTCTTCTCATTCTCCACTTACACTTGCTCAAGTCTTGTGATGGATAGGCAAGGTACTTCATCTCTGATCTTTGATGACCAAGACACGAACGACTACGTCACTAAGCTACACCACTTTGGATTTCAACGCGTTATGAATGATGCAAATGACGCCTCGAATGCACGCAACGAGAACCTCGCCAACAGCATCCGACAATCCAAAGCTTGGAACAGGGACTATCTCAACGCCAAGATGGCTACGCAAATGGATGAACTTCGAACAATGATAGCCATCCGCAAGTCTTCATCATCTTCGACTTCATAAAGGAGAAGAAGCTCAAGTAGCCATTCTTCGAAGCTTCCATCCGACGCAAGTACACTACAACACTGTCCTCATCTTCAGAGACGACCGCCAAGAACCTCAAGCGTCAATACCTATCCGAGGCAATGGATTGCGAGACCGCATCCTCGAGCATGAACGACGGCATCGTGAAGAGCAAGATTGCCTTCGAGCGCCAAATTCATCAAGATAGCGAACGACCTCAAGTACAACAAGACCGACGTCGCAACTTGATGAACAAGATGTTGTCCGGCAAGAAGAACGCCGCGTGAAGCAAGCAAATGAAGCGCACCGAGCTCTCCGTGAAGCTCAATATAACCTCTAGTGAACACGTGGTTGTGTCGATACTCACCTGTACAGAAAAATGAGATCGAACGGCAGGTGTGTCATATGCTTGTGGCCGGCTTTCATTGTGCACAACATGAGCTTGTTCGCCGCGCCCGTGCTCCTAGTGAAGAAGGATGGGAGCTAGCGTTTTTGCGTCGACTACCATCGCCCTAACACAATCACGTCAAGAACAAATTTCCTCTGCCAATCGTTGATAAGCTTCTTGACGAGCTAGTCGGCGCCACATTCTTCTCCAAACTTGATTTGCGCGTCGGCCACCTTAGCGTGAGACCGAAGGATGAAGAGAAGACGGTATTCAAGACACACAATGGCCATTTCCACTTTCTTAGTGATGCCATATGGCCTCACCAATGCGCCGGCCACTTCTCAATGCCTCATGAACACAATCTGCGTTGCTTACATCTGTAAGTTTGTCATCGTCTTCCTCAATGATATTCTTGTTTACAGTGCTAACATCCAGGATCACGAGAAGCACCTTACGCATAGTTCTCGAGCTCCTGAGGCGTCATCAACTTTTCGCCAAGATGAGCAAGTGCTCCTTCGCGCAACCTCTCAAGTATCTCGGGCATGTCATTTCCAAGGACAACGTGGCAACTGACACAAGCAAGACGAGCGCGATGAAGGCTTGGTAGGTGCCCAAGATCTCCATTAGACTACACGGGTTCCTCAACCTCACTAGCTACTACAGGAAATTTGTGCCGACCTACGGCATCATCGCTAAGCCATTGACGCGGCTGCTCACGAAGTGCTTCGCTTGGAACGACAATGCGCGGGCGACTTTCAACCTCTTGAAGATGGCGATGATCACCGGACAATGCTATGAGTGCAACTCACACGGTGTTGGCCAAATCGTGTTGTTTATTTGTAGCTTAGGTTTCCAGCCTTCCTGGTGTGACATCCCGGCTTAATAGGAATGACAAACTACTCATATCAATAAGGTGCACCTTCCTTTTTGTTGGTGTCTAGCCCTTGCCCTAGCTCACCCTCTTCTACCTCTCGCACTTGACTTCTCTCTGGCACATACACAGGAAGGAGGAAGAAAGAGGTAGAAAAGACACAGGTTTTGCCGGGCGCTCGTACACCCGCCGCCGCACATACGGCGTGTTTTCTATTTCCTGAACACAAACTCAAAGCTAACCCACGATACACAGAGGATTGGCGAGGCTTTATCAGTGTTCAAGAAAGCGTTTTTAAGCGACGCTTAAGTGCGATTAAGCGCTGAGCGATGGCAAAGCGCTTCGCTTTTGCCCTAAGCGGTAGATTAAGCGTTTTTTATTTAAATTTGACCAAAATTTGGCAATTTTTGTACTACTTCTGCTGGTCTGCTTGTGCAATAATGGCAATATGCTATTTATCTTATTACTAGGCTATGTTCAAGAACTATTTCCTTCATATTTTGGCAAAATTCTGTCCACATGATATCTGTTAGGTTACGTCTATTTGAACTGAACTGCATTTTAGTTGTTATTTTGCTTGCTATGCGAACCTGATATGTATTTGCTATTGTGTGAACTGTATTTCAGATGCTACTTCAATTACCCATGTGCCAAGCTTCCTATTTTCATGTGTATATCATTCAAAATCTGTCAAATTCTAGCCAATTTCAAAAAACGCTTAAGTGCGATTAAGCTGCGCTTAAGCGCTCATTGCTCTAAGCTGTGGCCTTCCGCTTCGCTTACGCTTTCCGCTTTCTTGAACATTGGGCTTTATACGCGCGCACGTACGCACTAGCCTAACCAGCCACCACTACTCACTGGAATCTCTCCACGATCAACAAGACCCGGCTGTGCAGCTAACAACCATGCATGCATCAGCACAACGGCTCGGCCGCCACTCACGCACCGCTAAGTCAAGATTATAGCTATCAATTCCCCTTCTAATCTTGATATAGCTCGCCGTCAGTCATCGCCTTGTACTCGTTGCCGGCCATCCCTCGCACGCGACGACCTGTGCCGTGCAGCCCGGCCTCCGCACCGTGGCCAGCACGCTGCGTCACAAGCTGTCGACTTTTCCCAGCCGTCGCGCCACGCCTAGTGGCCTCCTCGCCGTGCCGCCGTAGCCTCCACAGTGCCAAGCACCTTCATAGGCCGACGCATGGCGCGGAGCTGCACCGCGCAGCTATCGACGGACGCCGCCACCGCTGGACTCGCCGCGCCTCGTCTTCGCCACGCGCTCGCTGCGCACCGCAGCCATGCTGCCACGGACTCACCATGCGCCGCCTCCGTGTCTGTCATGACAATCGCTGCGCCGCGATCCTCCATAGGCCGACACACGGCCCGGAGCTCCATCGCGCAGCCACCGATGAACGCCTCCATCGCCGGCACGCCTTCGACACGGCGAACTACGCCCAGGACAACCAAGCTCATGATACCAAATGTTGGGACAAACCCACCAACGGCGAACGCCAAGAAGCCCTCCGACGACGAACGCCGGACGGAGGTAGAAGACGAGGAACAAATCACACTTCCAGCGACGAACGCCCCGGCCGACGAACAGCCTGTATGTTGGCATCTATTCATCTCAACTCCCTCGAACACATATACATGGAGGTACACACCAACACACGCAGCACAACAGGAAGAACTCTCACATCGACCGAGCGCATACCACGGCCCAACGGAGACTACATCTTCCTTGGGCCCCTCCCCCTCGGCTCGGCACATACCGTCACCGTGGCGCGGCAACAGACCGGCGCATCTTGATGAGTACATGGGAGGGCTTTTCATACCCGGACGCACACACAGCAGGCTAGCTACCACGCACGCACGCACTGACTTGGCTTGCCACTGCATGCGCTCGGCCACACCGCAAGTCACGCACGTACGCACTAGCCTAACCAGCCACCACATTAGGCCACTAACCCATGCACTAACTACTCACTGGAATCTCTCCACGATCAACAAGACCCGGCTGTGCAGCTAACAACCATGCATGCATCAGCACAATGGCTCGGCCGCCACTCACGCACCGCTAAGTCAAGATTATAGCTATCACTTTTCTAGAGGCCATCCAAAAGGAACCTCAAAGTTCAGCGTGCTTGGCTTGGAGTAATTTGAGGATGGGTGACTGACTGGAAGTTGATCCCAGGTCGCACGAGTGAGGACATAGTGCACAGGAAAGACTATTGTTGATCTGTGGGGTCATTCTAGATCCCAGGCGCAACAGCCAGGAACTGGTGGGTGAACCGATGGGTTTGGCCACGGCGTTACAATTGGTATCAGAGCCGACCCTCACGGTTACACGGGCGTGTGTGGGTTAGTGATGCGTATATGGGGCAGATGTGGATGTTGGCACTGGCGCGCACAGACGTGCCAAGAGGGAACGGGTCTGCTGGGCCGACGAGGACATCGGTTCCTTTGAGGGGGGTGTATGTGATATCCCAGCTTAATAGGAATCATAGACTACTCATATCAATAAGGTGCACCTTATTTTTCAAGAGCCCATCCGAAAGGAACCTCAAAGTTAAGCATGCTTCGCTTCGAGAAATTTGAGAATGGGTAACCGACTGGGAAGTTTCATACCGGATGCTCACGAGTGAGGACAAAGTGCGCAAGACTAGTGTTGGTCTTTAGGGCCGGACTAAATTCCAGGCGCAACGGCCGGGAACTGGTGGGTGAACCGGTGGGTTTGGTTGGGGTGTTGCTCCTATGTAGTTCTTTCCTCTTCTCTTATTTATTTTTAGTGTCTTCTCTTGTTTGGTTTTTGCTTGGTCTGTTGGCTGGTTCTGATCTTACATTGGCATTTCTTCTAATATGAAATGATGCATGTTTCGCGAGTGTTCGAGAAAAATAATGTGGTATGATGCCAGCCAAACCTTCTCTTCCTCCAGGGTGCGTTGAAGAAGAAAGAATTGTTCGCAACAACCTAGCCACATTAGAGGCACCCTCATAACCGTGGCGCTATCATGGGAAATAACCACTGATGGCAGTGACCTGTTTGACTAGACCGTCCAGTTGGTCAGTAACCACATTTATGTGAATGGTCAAAGTCTACATCTGCTCCCCGAGCTGTGCCATGGTCATATTGTTCGTGCCATCAGAAGCCATGACACGTCCTAGTAAGGTAGAGACGTTTCATTGGGGGAGACAAAAAAAAAGTGGGTGGGGCTGCTGGCAATAGAGGTTAATAGGAGATATAGGGTCAGGACAGGGTAGGGGGTAGCTATACAGAACGAAGGAGGAGATTGTGCAGGAGACAATCAGGAAAGGCAGGACCATAACAGAGAATAGAGAAAGTGCGGATAAGGTTGATTGATCGACTGCTTCCATTTGGAAAAGAATGACATCTCTCTTTTATAGACGAATCAACTAACCTAATACTATAAGGTCACAACTCTAATAGATAAGATAGGCAATTCCTAATTTAACCAATAGATCCTTACTAATCTAGTATACCTGATAGCAGTTAGGTACCTGATAGGACTCGGGACTAGTAATACCACTAGCAAGACTTCTCAATTATAACTGACTCGCTAGCAAACACCAAATTAGCAAATATTTCTATCTTTCAATACATCGAGATGCAAAGTTTTCGCGTTTTCTCAAAGAAGAAAAAGAACTTCCTGACTAAGCTAAATGACAAACTCCTACGGCTGATAAACAGCCAAAGGATCACGAGCTTACCAGGACCAAGCATTGAAAAATAGCCTCGCTTTTCAATTTCCTGCTGTTCTCTTGAGCCCTTTCCTGCTTTTGGTGAAAGCTTGTGAGGCAACATGGTACCTGGCAGTGAGTCAGAAGAACCATCGCCTCCTTCACCTCTCAGTTTATTTTTTTCAGCTAGCAATTGCCACTTTGAAAGCATGTCATCTCCCCCTGCTGCAACTCGCACAGCAGCATTTGCAGCTGTTGTTCTCATTTTATCATCTTCCTCCTTGTAAGTCTAAAATGCATATAAGATCATACACATCTCAAGTACGTAATATCTATGTACAGAATAATCATCCGAGACCTGAAAGTGGAAGAACTAACCTTAGCATGCTTTGATGTTCCACGGCTCTCAGCCTTGTCCTTTTCTGAAGAAACAACTGAATTGTCATCTCCCTGCAGTTACAAATTCGGTCAAACAACACCGTAACAGTCCCCTACTAAACTATCAGAAATTATACAATGGATGCCTGATTCTTTCCATGTAACGACTTATTGACTAATTAAACTGAAAGTTTGCAGTGCACACACAAATTGTACTGACATATTTCTGTACAACTGCTACAAATGCCCCACGTTAACTGATGCAACAAACATTGGATAGATCTGACATCTAATTCACTGATGTTCCTATCTAATAAAAAACTAATAATAACTGAGATTGAATTGGTGAACCAGTCACACATGCACTCTCAAACCTAACACATGCCTTTTTGCAGATAGTCCATATTAGTTCCAAATTTGATTTTCTATCGAGCTTCTCAAACATTCAACATTACCACCAACATCTAAAGTATGTGCTATAAACAAGATATAACATACATGATATTGGCAATTAATGTGTTAATAAGCATGTAAGACAATTGTTAA
This sequence comes from Triticum aestivum, assembly GCF_018294505.1. Taxonomy (NCBI): domain Eukaryota; kingdom Viridiplantae; phylum Streptophyta; class Magnoliopsida; order Poales; family Poaceae; genus Triticum; species Triticum aestivum. The sequence continues at coordinate 1,740,264 of NW_025225098.1, read as the reverse complement.
AGATCTTAAATAAATTCGATGCAGAAAAAACTAAAATCCACTTCATAAAAAATCCTTCATACAAAAGCATACTTCTATGAATGTATATGTAAATATAAAATTAAATGCAAGCAGAAACATCTTGCAGAACTAACATCACTCTGTTTCCTGATTCTGTTGGCATCTGCCGCCAGCTTCCTGTCCCACTGTTCTCTAGCTTCCCGGTTCACCCTCAGTATATGACTCCGAACATCCGAAGATAAAGGATAATAATGATGTCTTGATTTTTCAACATCAACCCTCTTCAAAAATAAATAGATAAATAAATACACAGATTACATTTTACATATGAAATGTCAATGAGACCACAGACCAGCAAATTGAACCTGTTTTGAAAGCCTTATTGTATTGCTTATGAATCCTCGTAACCGCTCCTCAACGCACTGGAGAAAGCCCAAGTTAGATTAGGCATAAGCAAAATCTGAGAAGGGCCTTGCTATATAATCTCTCACCATCGATAGACAACGCTCTACGTCACATCCTATGCTCTTCAGATTATATTTTCTCACTGCGAAAACAATAACATTAGAGAATAGAACACGGAGTTCATCTATCAATTTAACAACACTTGAATGATAAAGGTATTAACTGATCTCTGCTAATTTCTTTGTCAGAGGCCCCTTCTGTAGAATGAGCCTTTCTTCTTCCAGTTGTACAACTTTACGAGCAGCTTCTGAAACTCGACTCTCTTCCTTGGGAGCAGAGAAAAGTTGCTCCTCTTCTTCCTGGCAAAAGTAACAGTTACGGCATTAAAATTCATTTGATAATTGGGTGCTGGAAGGTATGCACAAAGCAACACAAAAGAACAAAAGCACATTAAAGAATCTTAGTATGTATACCCTCAGATTAACACCACTAACTGCAGTAACATCATTCAGCTGGTCAATGCTTTGATCATGGAAGCCTCCAGATCCCTTCTGCTTTTTGCTGGCACAATATAAAAAGGCCTCAGGAACCAAGAGCAAGTACAATCAAATTGAGTAATAATGGGCATTGAAAAAACAATTACCCAGATGGTGGAGGGGATGAGCCAATTGCTTCCAAAGGTTTCTTCTGCCCAGCAGATGGCTTCTTTTCAGGTGTTTTGGAAGCTGCTCCAGAAGGAGGTGCTTGAGTACTAGGTTGAATCTAATCAAGCAGCAATAATCATACCGTTGAGTAGAGTGCAAGAATTAGTCAAATTGCTAAGAAATAAACAGAAAACATACAGCAATGTGTTCGTTTTGTGTGCACGCAAATAAAGGAAAATTACACTTCTGCAACCGGATCTCACAGGGTGTTATCTGTTAGGAATATGCAACTTGGTATTCCCATGAGGCCATAGGCCAGTACATAAATGCACATACAGGCGTGCTAAAAAATATGCAGAAAACCCCGTATATAACGGGGATATCAGGGTGTTACTTGTTAGGAACATGCAACTTGGTATTTCCATGAGGCCATAGGCCAGTATATATATATATATATATATATATATATATATATATATATATATATATAGGGCTGCTAAAGTGAGCGAGTGCGCATTATACCTATTCTACGCGCCAGCCACTGTGCGCTAACCAGGCAAGCAACCTCCGCCAGTTGTATTGTAAAACTTAAGCAATATGTAGTAAGCCAATTACTGCATAGTAAAAGCCAAGCAATATGTGGTAAAAAAAACTTCGTTGTAGTAAAAGTCAAGCACTGCTATTAAGGTTTTCTCATAGTCTATACAAACTTTAACGATACGTAGGATATATCAATTACCAGGTTTGAACATGCTTTTACGATCACTCTAGAGAGGCGATGCAGTTTTCCTAATTATTACTACATTATGTCTACAAATTTACCATTTATTCCGATCATCGCGTAGTGCAAAACATGTGTTTAAATCAATTTTTCATAACCAGGTGCATAGATAGTTGGATAGAAGATCAAGGAACCACGTAAGGTCACCGGTTTGAATCCCATCTATTCATGCTTTTGAAAATTCTATCACTCCACGATCGATTCTTTTTTATGTTCATGCATGTATAGTAAATAAATTAACAAGTTTTACTTCATGTTAGATAGAGCTTTACGACCAATTGATTGCCCAGATTTTTGTAGTAAAGAGATTACCACATGTTACTGCATATTACATGAGAAATTACGATCGCTTTATGACCAAAATTCTATGGTAACATGATTAACATATTTTACTACATCTTACACATGGTTTTACGATCAATTGGAACAGATGCATTAGGACGTTTGCACGATTGGCCGGTTGGTTGCATGCACTTTCTGCCCGGAGCGTAGAATAAGGATTATGCGCTCACGCTCAGTTTAGCGCCACCGTATATATATATATATATATATATATATATATATATATATATATATATATATATATGCATATATATATATATATGCACATACATGAGTTTGGAGAGGTAAAAACAATGCTGTGTTCTAATCTCGACCTTAAAAGAAAAAACTGTTAGCTGTAGATCGGAAGGCACATATACTGTAGAGCAATCACCTGATCCTCCACACATAACCACATGAAAGAAGCATCAACACGAATATGCTTGGTGAGCTCATGCTTCATATGGTCACACGATACTGATAGCACCTGTACTATCAGACATAAAAGGAGTTGGTGTAGTATCGTAGCCAAGTCACCTCTGATGTCAAAAGGGCCATAGCTCGCAACTCAACCTCTGCACACGAACGGGAAACTGCAGTTGGTTTCTTTGTCTTCTAGGCAATGAGAGAACCAAGAAGAACATAGTAAGCACAAAGCGACTGGTGATCCCCAAGATCACTAGCCTAAGTAGCATCTGAACAGGCATGAAGCTGTAACGAACTTGAGCTCGGAAGTACAGCGAGAAATGGTCCCATGAAGATATCTAGAACTTAAAGTGGATGACTGTAGTGAACGGAGGTGGGAGCAGAGACGAACCGACGCAGGATATAAGAGATATCCGAACGAGTGATAGCTAGATAGACAAGCCCAACAAGATGAAGATAGCGCGTTGGATCAGACAAAGGCTGACCTCACCATCAGAAGCTCGGAGGTGGACAGTGAGCTTGATCAGAGTCTCAACGGTATGCTCATCGGTAAGAGCAGCACGAGCAGGAAGATCCTGAATGTACTTCTCTTGCGATATAAAGAACCCATCTCAGAAATCTCAATCCCAAGGAAGTAGCAAAGATGACCAAGATCAGACATAAAAAATGCTCACTAAGACGAGAGCCTTCACAAAGAAAATGTACTCAGAATCATCTCCAGTGATGATTATGTTATCTACACATAGAAGTGTTTGACCGCGTGACAGAAGGTGGGCCAAGAACACGGGATCATGATCACTCTACCAAAAAAACAGCAACAGTGACCACTTAGGAGAGGCACTCAAACCAAGCACGAGAGGGCTTGCCACATAGAGCGCGACGAAGACGGCATACCATGCCATCAGGAACAGAATACCCAAGTGGTGTCTGCATGTAGACTGTTATTATATTCTAACATGTATATTTACCACCTGTATGAGGTGTTTTCCTGCATATTTTACCACCTGTATATATATTGGCCATTGGCCCTCAGGAAATACAAGTTGCATATTGCTAACATGGTATTAGAGCCTTAGGGTATTTTTTCGCATGCGCAAGTCGTGCTCTCGATCCAATCTCTCGCGCCGCCATCATCCTCTCGGCCAGTTGCTGATTCCCCTGGATCTCTATTTCCGCCGGATCCCATCGATCTACAGGTTGCAGCTGCCCTGGTCAACACATCCCTCGTGCGGATCAACTCAGCCGCCAACTTCTGCTCTCCGCTTCCGGAAGTAGACCCGCCATCGAGCCACCCTGCCTCTGATCTCCTGCCGTCGGCCCTTGGATCCTGCTCCGACTCGATTCGGCAACCTCCCGTCCAGATTCGGTGTCCGCGTTGCTGCTGGAGCCGCCCTGCCTTCGATCTCGTACTTCCGGCCCGGTTCACCTCCAGATCGAGCCTCCATCTACTGCCTGACCAAACCCGCCCGCAACAACAATGGCCCGCGCCAGCTGCCTGGACGAAGCCACCCGCCCCGTTTTGGCCTCCTGCATCCGTTCATGACAAGCCGGCCAACGCACGCCTGCCTCCCGTGATGATTCTTGCCGACCGCCACTGCTCCCTGGACGCCCGATGGATCTCTCCATCGCTGCCTGATTCGATCAGGATCGAGCGCTTCACCTGCGCTGCGCTGCTGCTTCTGTTTTGGGTCTGTCTGATCCGGCTCATTGGTTAAGAAAAAGGGCAGCCCAATGCATGTAGCTCCCACTTGCGCAGGGTTCGGAGAAGGGTCCGACCACTTTGGGTCTATAGTACGCAGCCTTTCCCTACATTTCTGCAAGAGGCTGTTTCCAGGACTCGCACCCGTGACCTCATGGTCACAACGCAACAGCTTTACCGCAGCGCCAAGGCTCCTTTCGGTAAAAAGAGAGAGAGAAAAAGAAGAAAAAACAGGTATGATGCCTACATTGTCGGTCTATGTTGCGGTTCCTCGTTATCCGATGACTTTTGATGGTACCAACTACATCGAGTTCGTTGGCTTCATGCGCATTCATATGCGTGGCATTCGTCTCTCGGGCGTTCTTTCTGGCGAAGTCCCCTGTCCGCCCGTCCGGTTCCTCTTGTGGCTCCTACTCCGCCGACACCACGAGTTCTTGATGCAGATGCTAATCAGGCTGCGAAGGATGAAGCTAAGCTTGCCGATGAGGTAGCCGTTCGTGCTTATGATGAGCAGGTTTTGACTTATGAGGATGCTCTTCACACTTATCATGAGGCTTTGTCAGCTTACCCTCAGTGGCTTGATGATGATGCTCGTGCCACAGCTGTTTTCACTGCTAGTGTTCTGCCTTGCTAGTGTTCTGCCTCAGTTTGTCTCTGAGTTCCTGGGCCTCCCGGACGTATTTGAGATGTGGACCCGTCTTCGTCAGCGCTATCAGCCCTCTGGTGATGCCTTTATACCTGTCTGTGGTCCGCCGGGAGCATGCTTTTCAGTAGGGTGACTCCACTTTAGATGATTTCTACGCACACAGTTCTGCTATTTGGCGTCAGCTTGATTCTCTCCGCACTGCTGGTTGTTGTACTTGCCAGTGTTTCCAGGCTGTGAGAGCTGACTTGGAGTTTCATCGTGTCTATGAGTTCTTGTCTCAGCTCCGTAAGGAGTTTAGCCGCGGCGTGCTTAGTTGTTTGCTCGTGGCAGTATTTCCCTCATGGAGGCGCTCTCTGAGATTCGTGCCGAGGAGACTCGCTTACGTGGTGCTAGTTTACTTGAGGTTACCTCTGTGCTCGCTGCTCGAGCTTCTGCTATGCCGCTTGCTGCACCCACTCCTTCCCGCTCCAGTGCTCTGCCGCTCTTGCCCACTCCTACTGGCGGTCAGGGCCGCTCTCGTCCTCATTGCGGCTACTGCAACCAGGATGGTCATCTCGAGTCTCGGTGCTTCCTTAAGAAGCAGCACATGCATAAGGTGCGGATATCATCTTCAGGGACTTCTACTCCAACACCTTCAGCCACCGTGTTGACTGAGCAGGATATTCTGAGACTTAAGCGTCTGCTTGCCACTTCAGGTTCTTCTTCGTCGGGTACTGCAGGCTCTGTGACTTATGCTTCCCGCACTCACTGAGCTGCCACCCTCTACACAGTTGAGTACATTCCCGTGGGTTCTGGACTCCGGAGCTTCTTTTCATATGTCTTCTCATTCTTCCAATTTGCCCTCTCTTAGATCTCTTGATTTTTCTGTTCATGTACTCACTGCTGATGGTACTCCCCTTTCTGTTGCTAGTCGAGGCAATCTTACCAGTCATTATGTTCCTGATGTTTTCCTCGACTTACCATGAATCTGTTTTCTGCTGGTCAACTTACTGATTTTGGCTGTCACGTCATCCTTGACATTGACTCTTGTTCTGTTCAGGATCGTCGCACGCACACTTTGGTTGGGGCTGGCCCTCGCGGCCGTGACTCTCAGGGTCTTTGGGAGTTAGACTGGCTTCATGTTCCTTCCACTGCCACCACTATTGTCAGTCCCTCCGCTTCTGTCGCTTCAGCTGCCGGCTCCTTCCAGCAGTGGCATCATCGACTTAGTCATCTTTGTGGTTCTCGTTTGTCGTCCTTAGTTCGACGAGGTCTTCGGGGTCTATCTCAGGAGATGTCTCTTTAGAGTGTAAGGGTTGTAGACTTGGCAAACAAATTCAGTTAACTTATCCTACTAGTCACTGTCTCAGCATCCTTTTGCTTTAGTCCATTTCGATGTATGGGGTCCGGCTCCCTTCGCTTCGAAAGTTTTTCTAGCTTCGTTCGTTGTTGGCTGATTTTGGTGCTTCATGTGATGCACACACATCTATTCTATGTGATAGCATTATTGCTATACACAGATTGCAAACAACCCACTCAAGCATGAATAACAAGCATATTGGTGTCGAGGCATCATTCCAAAGTTCCCACCGCCAGCAGGCAAGGATCAATCTTCAATATGTCCCATTGGAGCCTCAAGTTGCAAAATTCTTCACAAAGGCTCAAAGTAGGATCAACATAGGAAAGAAGGGGTATGAGTTGAATGAACCTGTTGTATAACTTGTATAGGCTCATATAACTTAGTGTATACCCCAACTCAATGCAATAGATAAAATGATTGGCACTGTAACATTAAAGTGCAACAAGTACACAAAAAGCATACATCCGAAGAACAATATACTGGTGCATACCTGCATGTTAAGTTCTGCTGGAGTTCCATAAGACGGATGAGGTTGACTTGAGCTTGTTGTCGTCAAAGATTTAGGAGTGGCCAACGTAGATGATTGATTTTCCAAAACACCACCAGCCTTTGAAGATAGAAGGCCTGGGTTGACTTGTTTCGCATTCAAGGCGGCAAAAGAGCTCTGTCCAGATTCAGAGGGTTGGTTAGCAGTTTCTTTGTTCATATGTACTGTTGGAGTGAAAGAATTAGTTTTCTGCTCCTTGTTTGGTTGTTGCTGTGAAGGTTGATTATTTTGCAATGCTGGCCGTGTGGCCATACTGCCAAGAACACTGGCAACACCTCCCTGGACTGATTGTCCTCTTTGACTGGAATCTGTCATCTGCGGTCTAAGTGGTGCAATTGGACCTCCAACTGACTGTGGAACTTGACAAGAATGAATATTATTTGCCCCTAAGGCTGGCAAAAATGTCTGCGGACGCTGCACATGATCCTGGGTTGCTTGCAGTGGGATTGAGTGGATATTAGGTGGACGGCTTTGTAGCATCTGCAACCCTTTCCTATCTGACATGTTACCAGTTTCATTAGGCTTTTGTAAGTTGCCTTCTGAAGCTGCATAACCCATGTTACTCTGCATTTGGCCTGATGAGGACGGTCGAAATTGAGGCGGTCTTGGGCTCTCATTGTGCTGACCTGGGACTTGACTTGACATAGAATAACTGCTTGGGTTTGCCGGGGGATTCCGTTGTGCCTGAGCAGCCTGCAGCCAAACAAGATGAAAATAACTATCAACGGAAAAAGAATATGTTTATAAGAGTAAGAATAACAATATAGGGACTGCTTAAAGATATATAGATTGACCTAACTTAAGCAAAATGAAGTGGAATCAGGTTATGTTTCAAATGGACCACAATAAAATGGAAAAGCTTTGTTACCTGCATTTGATATTGTGAAGCAGCTTGCTTGAGCAACTTATCACCAACAATAGTCCTAATAACCTTTAAAAAATGTTCCTTGCTGACCTCATTTTTCTATCGGAAAAAAATTAAACTTTAATAAAGTAATAAAAATAATTAGATAATCTGTTATGCAATGACAATAATTCTTGAACCAGTTGTTTATCTAATTCAACATGACTGAGTAACAAATACCAACCCGTAACTTTGCAAAAATGGACTGAACTTGTATATCCCTGTCTTTGTCAAGGTAGCGTCTCAAAATCGGGATTAGCATATGAAATGTAACAACAGGAGGTTTTCCCACCATAGCTGGACTACTATTGGTTTGGTTTGTGCCTGGTGGTTGTTGACTCTTTATTTGTTGCATAGGCTGCTGCTGACCAACAGTGCTTTGTTGAGCATTGTTTCCTGGCTCTCGCTTAACCTTTAGCTGTAAACATTCAATTTGAGTATTAGAGTGAAGTTGTTTGTTATCAGCACCTATGGGAACTGCTTCAGGTCCGGATGACTGCTCTTTTTTGCAATATAAATGTTTTTCTTCCTGCTGTTGGCTCTCCTGGTTTCCACTGTCATTCTTTACTGAACCTTGCCACTGTCCATGACTGTTGTTTACTACTGGGTTGCTTTTCTGAGGTAATGTACCTGCAATTTTGCGTCAAATTAGTAAGCTTCTTCACTCCAGTTCAAATACAATGACAGAGTAAAACTGTAAATACAGCTAAAAAGTTACTGGACACCAATTCAGTAAATTAAAATGAAAGTGCTTCTAGAGCACCACTGTTGATGCTGACTCTTGTTCAAGTTCTTCATAGCAAACTGGAAAATAAATACTCCAAGAAAAACACCACCATGCATTGTTATTAACTCAGTAACTCCTAACTGATTATAAACTTCAAAAAATATTTGTTTGAAAACCTCACTGCTAGTAAAAGACCAGTGCATGGGCAGGCATCTACAATACTCCCTCCGGTCCTTTTTACTCCACGTATTAGATTTGTGTCAAGTCAAACTTTACAAAGTTTGACCAAATTTATATTAAAAAATATCAACATCTACAATACCCAATATATATACTATGAAACTACATTTCCTAATGAATCTAACAATGTTGATTTGGCATTGTGAATGTTGATCCAAATAATGCTGAAGTAACGCATTGTGGAGGCCCTAGATGTTGTACACTTATTTAAATTCTATTACAGCGAAAGGACGACACAAAATACTATTAAAACTACCACCATGTCGCAATTCCTGAATTAAGTTGCAACTCATGTCCGCTCAAGAAACACATGCAGCTCAGTAAACATTATTGGCCAACATATCCCTATCTAGTGCTCCTTTGGTTCATAGGATAGGAAAAATGGAGGATCGCTACGCCCTGCCCCTTTGAATCCTATGGACTTGCAAAACAAAGGAATTGGCACAATTGTGTGTTTGATGGAAGGATAGGGACTTCTCCAAGAGCTCAGACTTCATGCAAAACTCCCTACTCAATAGACTGGGGAAAATTACATAGGAATGATTCCTAAGGATTGCATTCTACAAATCAAACAACACATATAGGAAAAAATTCTAATCCTATGAAAATCCTGTAAAAATCCTATGAATCAAAGCAGCCCCTACTGTATTTGAATAATTATCAACGAACATCGAATGGTACATTGGTATCCTAATGCTCACTGAATACATTTCTCTCAATCCAGACCTACTTAGGAAAGCACCATTCTAATTTGACAACATAGTAGTTAATTGACTTGCAATATGCTAGAGTATATTCATGCACTAACATTAGTACATAACCATTTCTCTATAATACTCCCTACGTTCACAACTATAATATGATGTAGCTTTTTTGTGAATCGGATGTATGTAGAACCATGTTAGTGTGTTTGTTCACTCATTTCAGTCCGTATGTAGTCCATATTAAAATATCTAAAACCTCTTATATTTGTGAAGGGGGAAAGTAACAAGGTAAGTTGTCAAATTGAATAACAGCTCTTAATTAGTATATGCATGCAGTCAAGGAGACCTCATAGCAGACCACCCATATCTTCAGTAATTCAAAATTTTACTTCGTAAGTTTTGTTTCCTCGATGGCATAGATAAGCTTCAAGTACAAACCCTAGTCTCAGCTCAATGCCGGTTCCTAAAAATAAGGCAGCGCTCCTGCCGGTTCCTCCATAAAAAAGAGTCTCAGCTCAACAAAATTCGTCTTCTATTGATTCCAAACATTCCCTCATAGAGGAGAGTCGGTCCATTGATGACTGGTTCATTTGTCCGAAAGCCACGTGTTGGGGTACTTCTAGACCTAAAACTGCAAACCGGCAATACCAACTTAGGAGCTACATTCCGCATTATGTTTCTAGATTCCATTATTCATCAAAATTGTAATGCAAGAACCACGTATTCTGATACCGGGTTCTTGGGAAATCGGGGCGGGCCCAAATTCAATTCTAGAACAGGAAATCGGGCTTACCAGCGGCGTGATCCAGCGGCTGGAAGGAGAAGGCAGCGGCGGCACTGCTGCTGCTGCTGGCGCTGCCCTCCACCTCGCGATTCAGCGCCGCCGTGAAGGCCTCGACGTCAGCGCCCGAGTGCATGCTCTCGTCCTGCGCAACCACAACAACAAGAAACCGCCATTGGGCCCTTCCTTTCCCCCAAATAACTGGATAGAAATGGCAGGAAGGTGGGAGGAGTTCGGTGTTGGGCCAGGCACCTCTTCGTCGTCCTCGAGGAGCTTCATGATGGGATCCATGGCGAGCGGCTCGGACTGGTGAGCGAAGCCCGCCTCTCTCGTCGCCGCCTCGCCTCGCGGCCGTCCCTTGGTCGGCCTCAATCTATATCTCTACTTGCAACTTATAATGCTCCGTCCACCCTCAAAAATATTTAATACTCCCTCCGTCTAACAAAATGTCGCAGCGATTTTTTTGCAAATTAGTCCCTACCTCTCTCCCGACAGAATCCACACCCCTTCCTCGCCGCCCTATCCTTCCTCGCTTTGTTCTTCCCAAATGGCGACGCCCTACGCCGACAACGGCCACCTTGCTCCCCTCCTCTGTCCCACGCCCCACGCCGCCTTGCTCACCCCACCCACCACCACCGCCCCCTCCCACCGCCCCACGCCGTTGTTGCCTTGCTTCCCCACGTCGCTGCCTCGTTCCCCCGCCGACCATCTGACGTTTGGATTTTTGTCGCCACCTCGTTCTGCCAGCCCATCAGTGACCACCTCCTCCCCAGTCGGCCATCGTCGACCTCCTCTCTTTCCACTGTAGCCCCGCCCCACCCCTCTCACATCATCTTCCACCCACCGTAGTCGGCAGCCACATTTGTCGAGCTCCCTACACCATCAGGTCGACGCCACAGTCCACACCAAGAAAATGGTCTTGGCAAAAATTGGTCTTCTCCAAGCGTGCGCCGACGCTCGACTCCCGCCACTTCGTCGACCACGCCTTCATCGTCGGCATCGGCGGCCCTGTTCGCACTGAATAAATAGGTACAGTTGCATCTTGGTTATGAATCTTGTGATGGCTTTTCATCCGATGAGAATTTGCATCTGGATTAGATAAAGATAAAGAGGCACTGAGTATGAAATCTGAATTTGGGGGAAGGAGATGTCTGCATTTGACGAAGACAGAGAGGGACTGAATACGAAATCTAATTTGCTTGTGTGTACCGTCAGTGTAGATTTCAGTTGTAGGCTCTAGGTTGGTCAAGGATGGAATGATGTAGATGATGTTGATCTTTATCCTAAAATGTGTGGATGCATGTAAATGTTCCTTTGACAAAAAGTCTATTGTGAAATGTTGGGAGTTATTCTTAGGCAGAGTAAACAGTATTCTTAGGCGGAGTAACATAGTTTGTCATTTTAAATGGTCCTCGGATCCAGATTACTTCCTTTACAGATTAAGTGAAGCAAGGAAGTGTTAACCTAGTGGTATATCTTCCTTAGCCAATCATTCCTTTGCTGATTTTCATCGAAAGTGTTGGGAAACGTAGCGTGTATTTCAAAATTTTCCTACGCTCACGCAAGATTTATCTAGGAAATGCATAGCAATGAGAAGGGGAGAGTGTGTCTACGTACCCTCGTAGACCGAAAGCGGAAGCGTTTGACAACGCGGATGATGTAGTCGAACTTCTTCTCGTTCCGACCGATCAAGCACCGAACATACGGTACCTCCGAGTTCTGCACACGTTCAGCTCGATGACGTCCCTCGAACTCTTTATCCAGCAAAGTGTCGAGGAAGTAGATGAGTTCCGTCAGCACGACGGTGTGGTGACGGTGATGGTGAAGTAATCCACGCAAAGCTTTGCCTAAGCACTACGAAGATATGACCGGAGGCGTAAACTGTGGAGGGGGGCGCCGCACATGGCTAAGATAATGTCTAGGCTATGCGTGCCCCCCCCCATGTATATATAAGTGGGAGGGAGGGAGAAGCAACCCTAGGGGCGCCCCAAGTAGGAGGGATCCTACTTGGGCTCCTGCCCTAGGTCGGCGCCCCCCTTTCCTTCTTTTGGCGATGAGGGGAAGGAAGGAGGAGGTGCCCCCTCCCTTTTCCTTTCTCCCACCAAGGGGGGAAGAAGGAGGAGGTGGCGCCCCCTCCTTTCCTTCCTCTAGGGCCTGCGACCAGGGAAAGGGGCGCACCAACCCCTTGTGGGCTCGTATGTCCCTTCCTCGGCCCTTAAGCCCATATCTTTGCCGGGGTTGCCCGAAACTCTTTTCCGGTGACCCGATATGTACGTGGTACCCTCCGGAACACTTCCGGTGTCCGAATACTATCGTCCTATATATCAGTCTTTACTTCTCGACCATTTCGAGACTCCTCATCATGTCTGTGATCTCATCCGGGACTCCGAACAACATTCGTTCACCAAATCACATAACTCATATAATACAATATCGTCATCGAACGTTAAGCGTGCGGACCCTACGGGTTCAAGAATTATGTAGACATGACCGAGACACCTCTCCGGTCAATAACCAATAGCGAAACCAGGATGCTCATATTGGCTCCCACATATTCTACGAAGATCTTTATCGGTCGAACCGTTATGACAACATACGTTATTCCCTTTGTTCATTGGTATGTCACTTACCCGAGATTCGATCGTCGGTATCTTCATACCTAGTTCAATCTCGTTACCGGCAAGTCTCTTTACTCGTTTCGTAATACATCATCTTGCAACTAACTCATCAGTCACTTTGCTTGCAAGGCTTCTTATGATGTGTATTACCGAGAGGGCCCAGAGATACCTCTCCGATACTCGGAGTGACAAATCCTAATCTCAATCTATGCCAACCCAACAAACACCTTCGGAGATACCTGTAGAGAGTCTTTATAATCACCCAGTTACGTTGTGAAGTTTGATAGCACACAAGGCATTCCTCTGGTATCTGGGAGTTGCATAATCTCATAGTCGGAGGAATATGTATTTGACATGAAGAAAGCAATAGCAATAAAATTGAACGATCATAATGCTAAGCTAACGAATGGGTCTTGTCCATCACATCATTCTCCTAATGATGTGATCCCGTTTATCAAATGACAACACATGTCTATGGTTAGGAAACTTAACCATCTTTGATCAACGAGCTAGTCTAGTAGAGGCTTACTAGGGACACGGTATTTTGTCTATGTATCCACACATGTATCAAGTTTTCGGTTAATACAATTCTAGCATGAATAATAAACATTTATCATGAAATAAGGAAGTATAAAATAACAACTTTATTATTGCATCTAGGGCATATTTCCTTTAGTCTCCCACTTGCACTAGAGTCAATAATCTAGTTCGCATCGCCATGTGATTTAACACCAATAGTTCACATCGTCATGTGATTAACACCCACAGTTCACATTGCCATGTGACCAACACTCAAAGGGTTTACTAGAGTCAATAATCTAGTTCGCATCGCCATATGATTAACACCCAAAGAGTACTAAGGTGTGATCATGTTTTGTTTGTGAGAGAAATTTAGTCAACGGGTCTATCACATTCAGATCCGTATGTATTTTGCAAATTTTTATGTCTACAATGCTCTGCATGGAGCTACTCTAGCTAATTGCTTCCACTTTTAATATGTATCCAGATTGAGACTCGGAGTCATCTCGATCGGTGAAAAAACTTGTATCGACGTAACTCCTTACGACGAACTCTTTATCACCTCCATAACCGAGAAATATTTCCTTAGTCCTCTAAGGATAATTTTGACTATTATCTAGTGATCTACTCCTGGATCACTCCCATCAAGACCTCCTCTTGGAGATGAACCTTACCTTGTATCTTTCCCTTTGTTGTTCATGTACCTTGTGGATCTTGTATGTTTGATTTCTAGTGGATGTGTGACTGGACTTGTTCTTGAGTGTTTTTACTTGTGATTTCTCTGGTTCTTCCCCGTGTCCTTCGTGTTCCTCATAGGGATCCACTCCAATCATGAAAGATCGGGCATCCAGGGTTCTACCCTACATCATCTTGGTATCATGAGCCACATGTATCACGTATTTGGAGCCCTACCCCTCTTTTTCTAGTTCCCCAGTTTCGAAAATCCTGACCAAAAATAGCCCCAAATTTTTTTGTGATTCGTTGGTTTGATGATGTTTTGTTGATTTTGATCCGTGGATTTGCTTGGTTTCGAGTGGATCTAGCATCTCCCCAAGTTTCACCTCTTTCCATCCACGAAATCCATCCAATTTTGCCCCTGAAATCATCCATTTCCGCCCCAAATTTGCCCTGATCCCGATCTAAGAGTTTTCCCGACACGACCGGTACTACCACCCTTCCAAGCGGTACTACCACTGAGCACCACAAGCAGTACTACCGCCCTCCCGAGCGGTACTACCGCCTCACCCCGATTCAGCATTGCGTGCTTTACCGTTTTGACCATAACTTTCACATCCGGAGTCTGATTTTTGCGTTCTTTAGCTCGTTGAGAAGCTATTAACATCCCCCGTCCATATAGATAGGTTTCAACACCATTTTACTCCATCAAAATTTTGGAACTTTGGCATCTTTGCCTAGGCCTTCCACCATATCATCCGCTATACCACCACCGACTTCCGCAACCAAACCCAGTTTGCTCCATATAGCATTAGTGGTTGCTTGAGTAGCGAATAGAGTCTCCTAAGGTGTTTCGGCTACTTAGGGACTGTTGCTTCTTCATCAACCACCACCACCACTTCCGCATAACCTTGCCCTCCATACACTTCCGCCACTCCAACTTAACCCAATTGTTGTTTGAGCTTGCCAAACTCATGGCAAGGCACATAACAGGTCTGGTACACAACATGGCATACTTTTTAGAACCTATGGTTGAGGCATAGGGAATGACTTTCATTCTCTCTATCTTCTGCCGTGGTCGGGCTTTTGAGTCTTACTCAACTTCACACTTTACAATACAGGCTAGAACTCCTTCTTTGACTGATCCATTTTGAACTCCTTCAAAATCTTGTCAAGGTATGTGCTTTGTGAAAGTCCTATTAAGCGTCTTGATCTATCTCTATAGATCTTGATGCCCAATACGTAATTAGCTTTACCGAGGTCTTTTATTGAAAAATTCTTATTCAAGTATCCTTTTATGCTATACAGAAATTCTATATTATTTCCAAATAATATTTCAACCACATATAATATCAGAAATGCTACAGAGCTCCCACTCACTTTCTTGTAAATACAGGCTTCACCGTAAGTCTGTATAAAACCATATGCCTTGATCACTTCATCAAAGCGTATATTTCAACTCCGAGATGCTTGCACTAATCCATAGATGGATTGATGGAGCTTGCACACTTTGTTAGTACATTTAGGATCAACAAAACCTTTTGGTTGCATCATATACAACCCTTCTTAGAGATATCCATTTAAGGAATACTGTTTTGACATCCATTTGCCAGATTTCATAAAAGGTGGTAATTTCTAACATGATTCGGACGGACTTAAGCATCGCTACGGTTGAGAGAAAGTCTCATCGTAGTCAACCCCTTGAACTTGTCAAAAAAACTTTTGCCACAAGTCGAGCTTTGTAGATAGTAACATTACCATCAGCGTCAGTCTTCTTCTTGAAGATCCATTTATTCTCTATGGATTGCCAATCATCGGGCAAGTCCACCAAAGTCCACACTTTGTTCTCATATATGGATCCTATCTCAGATTTCATGGCCTCAAGCCATCTGTCGGAATCTAGGCTCATCATAGCTTCTTCATAGTTCGTTGGTTCACCATGGTCTAGTAACATGACCTCCAAGACAGGATTAGCGTACCACTCTGGTGCGGATCGTGCTATGGTTGATCTACGACGTTCAGTAGTAACTTGATATGAAGTTTCATGATCATCATCATTAGCTTCCTCTCCAGTTGGTGTAGGCATCACGGGAACGGATTTCTCGGATGAGCTAGTTTCCAAATTGAGAGAAGGTACAGTTACCTCATCAAGTTCTACTTTCCTCCCACTCACTTCTTTCGAGAGAAACTCCTTCTCTAGAAAGGACCCATTCTCAGCAACAAAGATATTGCCTTCGGATATGTGATGGAAGGTGTACCCAATTGTTCCCTTAGGGTATCCTATGAAGACGCACTTCTCCGATTTGGGTTCGATCTTATCAGGCTAAAGCCTTTTGACATAAGTGTCGCAACCCCAAATTTTAAGAAACGACAGCTTAAGTATCTTGCTAAACCACAGTTTTGTTGGGGGCGTAGTAATAATTCAAAATTTTCCTACGTGTCACCAAGATCAATCTAGGAGATACTAGCAACGAGAGAGAGGGAGTGCATCTTCATACCTTGAAAGATCGCTAAGCGGAAGCGTTACTAGAACGTAGTTGATGGAGTCGTACTCGCGGCGATTCAAATCGGGAAGATCCGATCTAGCGCCGAACGGACGGCGCCTCTGCGTTCAACACACGTACAGCCCCGGGACGTCTCCTCCTTCTTGATCCAGCAAGGAGAGAGGATAAGTTGAGGGAGAGCTCCGGCAGCACGATGGCGTTGTGGTGGAGCTTGCAGTTCTCCGGCAGGGCTTCGCCAAGTACTACGGAGGAGGAGCTGGTGTTGGAGAGGGGGAGGACTGCGCCAGGGGCAAGGGGTGCAGCTCCCATGCGCCTCCCCACTATATATAGGGGTGGAGGGGGCTGGTTTCTTGCCCTCCAAGTCCATTGGGGCGTTGGCAAAGGTGGGAGGAAAGAAATCCCATCATTTCCCTTCCCCAGCGATTGTTATCCCTCCTTTTTAGGGATCTTGATCTTATCCCTTCGGGATATGATCTTATTCCTTCGGGATATGATCTTATTCCTTCTAAGGGGGGGGGGTCTTGGTGCGCCTTGACCAGGGGTGTGGGGCCTCACCCCCACTACCCACCTTCATGTGGCTCCCCCCATGCAGGTGGGCCCCACTCCGGAACCTTCTAGAACCTTCCCGGTATAATACTGATCAAAATAGGACTTCCCATATATAAATATTTACCTCCGGACCATTTCGGAACTCCTCGTGACATCTGTGATCTCATCCGGGACTCCGAACAACATTCGGTAACTACACACTAATTCCCATAACAACTCTAGCGTCACCAAACCTTAAGTGTGTAGACCCTACGGGTTCTCGAATCATGCAGACATGACCGAGACAGCTCTCGGGCCAATAACCAACAGCGGGATCTAGATACCCATGTTGGCTCCCACATGTTCCACGATGATCTCATCGGATGAACCACTATGTCGGGGATTCAATCAATCACGTATACAATTCCCTTTGTCAATCGGTACGTTACTTGCCCAAGATTCGATCGCCGGTATCCCAATATCTCATTCAATCTCATTACCGGCAAGTCACTTTACTCATTCCATAATGCATGATCCTGCGGCTAACTACTTAGTCACATTGAGCTCATTATGATGATGCATTACTGAGTGGGCCCATAGATACATCTCCGTCATACAGAGTGACAAATCCCAGTCTCGATTCGTGCCAACCCAACAGACACTTTCAGAGATACCTGTAGTGTACCTTTATAGCCACCCAATTACGTTGTGACGTTTGGTACACCCAAAGCATTCCTACGGTATCCGGGAGTTGCACAATCTCATGGTCTAAGAAAATGATACTTGACACTAGAAAAGCTTTTAGCAAATGAACTACACGATCTTGTGCTATGCTTAGGATCGGGTCTTGTCCATCACATCATTCTCCTAATGATGTGACCCCGTTATCAATGACATCCAATGTCCATGGTCAGGAAACCATAACCATCTATTGATCAACGAGCTAGTCAACTAGAGGCTCACTAGGGACATGTTGTGGTCTATGTATTCACACATGTATTACGGTTTCCAGTTAATACAATTTTAGCATGAACAATAGACATTTATCATGAACAAGGAAATACAATAATAATCATTTTATTATTGCCTCTAGGGCATATTTCCAACAGTCTCCCACTTGCACTAGAGTCAATAATCTAGTTCACATCACTATGTGATTGTAATGAATCCAACACCCATGGGGTTTGATCATATCTCGCTTGTGAGAGAGGTTGTTAGTCAACGGGTCTGAACCTTTCAGATCCGTGTGTGTTTTACAAATCTCTATGTCATCTTGTAGATGCAGCTACCACACGCTATTTGGAGCTATTCCAAATAACTGTTCTACTATATGAATCCGGTTTACTACTCGGAGTCATCCGGATTAGTGTTAAAGTTTGCATCGACGTAACCCTTTATGACGAACTCTTTTATCACCTCCATAATTGAGAAAAAATCCTTAGTACACTAAGGATAACTTTGACCGTTGTCCAGTGATCCATTCCTGGATCACTCTTGTACCCCTTGACTGACTCATGGCAAGGCACACTTCAGGTGCGGTACACAGAACATCATACTGTAGAGCCTACGCCTAAAGCATAGGGGAGACCTTCGTCCTTTCTCTCTCTTTTGCCGTGGTAGGTCCTGAGTCTTACTCATTACTCACACCTTATAGCACAGCCAAGAACTCCTTCTTTGCTGATCTATTTTGAACCCCTTCAAAATCTTGTCACGGTATGTATTCATTTGAAAGTACCATTAAGCGTTTTTTATCTATCCTTATAGATCTTGATGCTCAATATTCAAGTAGCTTAATACAGGTTTTCCATTGAAAAACACTTTTCAAACAACCCTATATGCTTTCCAGAAATTCTACATCATTTCCGATCAACAATATGTCAACAACATATACTCATCAGAAATTCTATAGTGCTCCCACTCACTTCTTTGGAAATACAAGTTTCTCATAAACTTTGTATAAACCCAAAATCTTTGATCATCTCATCAAAGCATATATTCCAACTCCAAGATGCTTACTCCTGTCCTTAGAAGGATTGCTGGAGCTTTGCATACTTGTTAGCATCTTATAGGATTGACAAAACCTTCTGGTTGTATCATATACAACCTTTCCTCAAGAAAATTGTCGAGGAAACAATGTTTTGACATCCTATCTGCAAGATTTCATAAATAATGCAGTAACTGCTAATATAATTCCAACAGACTCTTAGCATCGCTATGAGTGAGAAAGTCTCATCGCATTCATCTCCTTGAACTTGTCGGAAAACATCTTAACGACAAGTCGAGCTTTCTTAATGGTGATACTTACCATCATTGTCCGTCTTCCTTTTAAAATCCATATGTACCTAACAGCCTTACGACCATCAAGTAGTTCTTCCAAAGTCTATACTTTGTTTTCATACATGGATCCTCTCTCGGATTTTATGGCCTCGAGCCATTCGTCGTAATCCGGGCCCACCATGGCTTCTCCATAGCTCGTAGGTTCATTGTTGTCTAGCAACATGACCTCCAAGACAGGATTACGTACCACTCCGAAGTAGTATGTATCCTTGTCGACCTACGAGTTTTGGTAGTGACATGATCCGAAGTTTCATGATCAATATGATCAGCTTCCACTTCAATTGGTATAGGCGCCACAGGAACAACTTCCTGTGCCCTGCTACACACTAGTTGAAGTGACGGTTCAATAACCTCATCAAGTCTCCACCATCCTCCCTCTCAATTCTTTCGAGAGAAACTTCTCCTCGAGAAAGGACCCGTTTCTAGAAACAATCGCTTTTGCTTCCGGATCTGAAATAGGAGGTATACCCAACTGTTTTGGATGTCCTATGAAGATGCATTTATCCGCTTTGGGTTCGAGCTTATCAGGCAAAACTTTTCACATAAGCGTCGCAGCCCCAAACTTTTAAGAAACGACAACTTAGGTTTCTCTAAACCATAGTTCATACGGTGTCATGTCAATGGAATTATGTGGTGCCCTATTAAAGTGAATGCGGTTATCTCTAATGCCTAAACCATAAACGATAGTGGTAATTCAATAAGAGACATCATGGTATGCACCATATCCAATAAGGTGCAGGTATGATGTTCGGACACACCATCACACTATGGTGTTCCAGGCGGTATTAGTTGTGAAACAATTTCCACAATGTCTTAATTGTGTACCAAACTCGTAACTCAGATGTTTATCTCTATGATCATATCATAGACACATTATCCTCTTGTCACGACGATCTTCAACTTCACTCTGAAATTATTTGAACCTTTCAATATTTCAGACTTGTGTTTCATCAGGTAAATATACTTAGAATCTACTCAAATCATCTGTGAAGAGCATAACGATATTCACTGCGTGCCTCAGCACTCATTGGATTGCACACATCAAATGTATTACTTCCAACAAGTTGCTCTTTTGTTCCATCTCACTGAAAAAAGGAGGCCTTTCAGTCATCTTGCCCATGTGGTATGATTTGCATGTCTCAAGTGATTCAAAATCAAGTGAGTCCAAACCGTCCATCTGCATGGAGTTTCTTCATGAGTATACACCAATAGACATGGTTTGCATGTCTCAATCTTTTAAAAAACGAGTGAGTCCAAAGATCCATCAACATGGAGCTTCTTCATGCGTTTTACACCAATATGACTCAAATGGCAGTGCCACAAGTATGTGGTACTATCATTACTATCTTATATCTTTTGGTATGAGCATGTGTATCACTACGATCGAAATTTAATAAACCATTCATTTTAGGTGCAAGACCATTGAAGGTATTATTCAAATAAACAGAGTAACCATTATTCTCCTTAAATGAATAACCGTATTGCGATAAACATAATCCAATCATGTCTATGCTCAACGCAAACACCAAATAACAATTATTTAGGTTTAGCACCAATCCCGATGGTAGAGGGAGTGTATGATGTTTGGTCACATCAACCTTGGAAACACTTCCAACACATATCGTCATCTCACCTTGGGCTAGTCTCCGTTTATTCCATAGCCTTTTATTTCGAGTTACTAACACTTAGTAACTGAACCGGTATCTAATACCCTGGTGCTACTAGGAGTACTAGTAAAGTACACATCAATATAATATATATCCAATATACTTCTGTCGACCTTGCCAGCCTTCTCATCTACCAAGTATCTAGGATAATTCTGCTCTAGTGATTGTTCCCCTCATTACAGAAGCACTTAGTCTCGGGTTTGGGTTCAACCTTGGGTTTCTTCACTAGAGCAGCAGCTGATTTTCCGCTTCATGAAGTATCCCTTCTTGCCCTTGCCCTTCTTGAAACTAGTGGTTTCACTAACCATCAACAATTGACGCTCCTTCTTGATTTCTACTTTCGCGGTGTCAAACATCGCGAATATTTCAAGGATCATCATCTCTATCCCTGATATGTTTATAGTTCATCACGGAGCTTTAGCAGCTTGGTGGTAATGACTTTGGAGAAACATCACTATCTCATCTGGAAGATTAACTCCCACTTGATTCAAGTGATTGCAGTATTCAGACAATCTGAGCACATGCTCAACGATTGAGCTTTTCTCCCTTAGTTTGTAGGCTAAGAAACTCGTCGGAGGTCTCATACCTCTTGACGTGGACACGAGCCTGAAATCCCAATTTCAGCCCTTGGAACATCTCATATGTTCCGCGACGTTTCAAAAATTGTCTTCGACGCCTCATTTCTAAACCGTTTAACATTACTGAACTATCACGTAGTCATCAAAACATGTATGTCAGATGTTCGCAACATCCACAGATGATGTTCGAGGTTCAGCACACCGAGCGGTGCATTAAGGACATAATCCTTCTGTGCAGCAATGAGGACAATCCTCAGTTTACGGACCCAGTCCGCATAATTGCTACTATCAACTTTCAACTAAATTTTCTCTAGGAACATATCTAAAATAGTAGAACTAAAGCGCAAGCTATAACATAATTTGCAAAGACCTTTTGACTATGTTCATGATAATTGAGTTCATCTAATCATAGTATTTAATGAACTCCCACTTAGATAGACATCCCTCTAGTCATCTAAGTGATACATGATCCGAGTCAACTAGGTCGTGTCCGATCATCACGTGATACGGACTAGTTATCATCGGTGAACATCTTCATGTTGATCGTATCTACTATACAACTCATGTTCGACCTTTCGGTCTCTTGTGGTCCAAGGCCATGTCTGTACATGCTAGGCTCGTCAAGTCAACCTAAGTGTTTTGCATGTGTAAATCTGGCTTACACCCGTTGTATGCGAACGTTAGAATCTATCACACTCGATCATCACGTGGTGATTCAAAACAATGAATTTTCCCAACGGTGCACAGTTAGGGGGAACACTTTCTTGAAATTTTAATGAGGGATCATCTTATTTATGCTACCGTCGTTCTAAGCAAATAAGATGTAAACATGACAAACATCACATGCAAATCATAAAGTGACATGATATGTCCAATATCATCTTGCGCCTTTGATCTCCATCTTTGAGGCGCGGCATGATCACCTTCGTCACCGGCATGACACCATGATCTCCATCATCATGATCTCCATCATCGTGTCTTCATGAGGTTGTCTCGCCAACTATTACTTCTACTACTATGGTTGACGGTTAGCAATAAAGTTGTAACACCCCGGATCCGATGCGCCAGGTGTCTTCCAGTTATTCGCAGTCGTTGCCATGTCATTTGCTGGCATGTTACATTTTTCCATGTCATCATCAGCATTTCTTTTGCATGGTTTTCAAAACTTGCATCCATCCGGATCCTCCCAGTTCTCTCCGCTGTCCGTTCTGAGCCCAACCACACTCGCACGCGCCCGCGGCACCCCTTAGTCCTTGGTTTTGTGAGCCACCGAAAAACATTCTCGGAATGGGCCGAGATTTGCCGAGTGACCTTAGTATATCACCGATAGACCGCCCGTCAAATTTCGTTCCATTTGGAGGTCGTTTGATGCCCCAACGGTTAATCGTGTACCCTGAAACCCCTCTCTCTTTGCAGCCCAGCACCTCTTCATCACAGCCCATGAGCCCATCCAAACCCCCTCCATGCTCTCGGTCGTTGGATCGTGATCGTGTGGGCGGAAACCGCTCCCCATTTGGACTCTCCTAGCTCCCTCTAGCTATAAATATGCCCTCCCCGTCCAAATTCGCAGATGAAACCCTAGCCCCGCTCCTCCGCGCCGCCGGACATGTCCATCCCGCGCCGGACATGTCCACCGGCCACCTCACTCCATCCAACCAGGAGGCGACACGTCGCCCCCGCCGCTTCCCTCTGCCGTGCGGGCCCGCGAGCCCATCCGCGGCCCGGTCGCCGCTGCCGCTCCCGCCCAAGCGCCCGCTCGCCCGAACGCCGCCTCATCGGTGCGTGCGCCGTCCCTGCTGGACTGCGCTGCCCCGCCGCCTCCTCGCCGTCCACGCGCCGCCCGAGGCCCCTTCACCCCGCCGTCCGCACCTCCGCACCACCAAACCGACCCCGTGCCCGTCGCCGCATCCCGCACCCCATCACCGACCACCTTGTTGCCCGCAGCGCTGCGCCGCCTCGATCCGCTTACCGCCGCCCGGAGACCGGCTGGATCCGGAGCACCAAGGCCAGATCCGCCCCTCCCTTTGCCTCCCCATCGTCCTTGGGGGCTCGCCCGAGCCCCATCGGCCGCCGCCTCCCATGCCTCCCTCAATCCAGGCGGGATCGAGGGGAGGACGACGCCGCCACGTGGGACCCGTGGCCCAGACCCCGCTGGCCCAGCTCCGGTGGCCCGGCCTCCAGTGCCCGCGTGGGCCACGGCCTCGCAAGGCCCACCTCCTTGCCGACCTGCTACCTCCCTTGCAACCTGGGTCGAGCCCATGTGGTGAGCCACCCAACTAAATTCCGCCCGTGCGAGTTTTAGTTGTCCTGCGCCCATCCGCATTTTGACCAAGTCCCTGAAAATTCATGTTATGTATGCATCTTTGTCACCTTGTAACTTCATGTATGTAGCTCCGTTTTTCATGTATGATATATCAAAATGTTCACTGTGATATGCTCTTCATTTCATTACACTGTGCCATGCTTGTTTGAGTTCATTTTGATGCTCTAATCATTGTTGCAAGAGTGATATATGATGTTAACTGTTGTCTGTTAACAGAACTTGGTGATTTGTCTTTTTCATTACATTTTGTGTGTGCATCTTTTGAGCATGATGTCTACATGGTTTAGGAGCATATTTATGCCATCTTTACAGAGGTGCAATCCATGTATTTTTTATGCCTTTTAGTGAGTGCATAAAGCTTGGGAACTAGGCTACTCGCTATTAATGTTCTGTCTATGCTGAATCTGTTATATCATATTGCTATGTAAACCTGCTTCTACAAGTCATTCTATGCATAATCTGGAGATGCTCACTAAGGATGTTTTGTTATAAATGTTATGCTCTATCCATAAGTGCCCTTGTGTGCATTTATAGCCTGTTGTATCTTGTTGATATCATGCTCCAAAGTTGCTAAATAATGTTGCTGTCAGCCTATTACCATTAAGTTCAGTTTTGCCATGAGTTTTGCTAGTGATCCATGCACCCTATGACTATGATATTTCCATGTTTAGCTCAATAAATGTGTCTTCTTACTGTTGATCACCTTGTCATACCATGTATTGCTCTGTGGTGAGTTTTACAAGCTCACCAACATGCCTACTTATTGTTGTTTCTGCCATGTACTGTTATTTTCAGTCTGAATTTGTCATATCATTTGCCATGTTTGCATGGATGCTACCATGTTTTCTGTTGATCTTTGGAATAAGTCCATTAAGTAAGGGTTGTTAAGTGCCTTTAGTACTAGCATGCCATGCTTAAGTTTGCCATGATAGCTTGCTGTAACTTGTAGTTTGCTAGCTCTAAACATTGCAACCTGATGTTATTTCTGTCATGTCCAGTGAATTTCTGCCAAGTCTATGAAACTATTATTATTTGCAATCTTGCCATGTCCTTTTTAGCATGTTCTAGTGGTTTATAGAGATATCTCAATGTTCATGTTTTGTAATGCTTTACCTGTACATCATGTCCATGCCTTCTATTTCCATGTTGGGGGCTGTAGCATATTTTCATGATGCTTGCAAGATGCCTAGTTGTTGTTTTGGACAGATTGCTGTTATAACTTGTTTCATGTGTATGTGTTGAACCGTTGCTCCGTTTTGAGCATGCTTTATATGAAACTTGCTTAGAGTTGCATGTAGTTTCATCTTATCATGTTGCATCCATATTTTGAGTGTGTTTGCTTGATGTTTGAATGCATTTTGCATCAATGCCATGTTTAACTTGTTTTGCTCATATCTTCTAGGCCATAGCTCCGAACTAAATGAACTTTATATGTTACTTGACTAGAACTTCGTGTAGATCATCTTGGTGCATTTTAACTTGCTGTTTAACAACTTGAACATAAGGTTTATTCAGATCTGGACAAATTTCAAAATTTGCATATGAGGACTTACCGGATTTGTTATATGTTGTTTCTGACCTCATTTAAACTTGCTTTGACGTGTTGCTCTTGTATACATCATCTCTTGCCATGAGTAGCTGCATGTAGCCTTGTCATGCATCATGCTTGGTTGTGCATCATGTCATGTTTATGTGTTGTGTGTTTACCATGTTGTTTGCTTCTTTCCGATTGTGCTCCTTCTCGATAGTTCCTGTTTCATTGCGATTATGATGATTCCTTCGACTACGCTTGGTCCATCTTTGTCCGTTCGTCTTCTTCATGGACTCGTTTTTCTTCCTAGCGGGATTTCAGGCAAGATGACCGTTACTCTGGATCTCACTACTATCATTGCTATGCTAGTTGCTTCATTCTATCGCTATGCTGCGCTACCATCACTTGTTTATCAAGCCTCCCAAATTGCCATGTCAGCCCCTAACCTTTTCACCCTTCCTAGCAAACTGTTGCTTGGCTATGTTACCGCTTTTCTCAGCCCCTCTTATAGCGTTGTTAGTTACAGGTGAAGTTGAAGATTGCTCCATGTTGGATCCGGATTATGTTGGGATATCACAATATCTCTTATTTAATTAATGCATCTATATACTTGGTAAAGGGTGGAAGGCTCGGCCTTATGCCTGGTGTTTTGTTCCACTCTTGCCACCCTAGTTTCCGTCATACCGGTGTTATGTTCCTTGATTTTGCGTTCCTTACGCGGTCGGGTGATTTATGGGACCCCCTTGACAGTTCGCTTTGAATAAAACTCCTCCAGCAAGGCCCAACCTTGGTTTTAATATTTGCCACCTAAGACTTTTTCCCTTGAGAGTCGCACTCCCAAGGGTTATCTTATTTTACCCCCCCCCACCACCCCGGTCCAGTGCTCGTCGTGAGTGTTGGTCGAACCTGTCAAGCGCCGGTGGCCACCAGGGGCAACTCTGGGCTGGCCTAGCGGAAGTTTGGACAATCCGGTGTGCCCTGAGAACGAGATATGTGCAGCTCCTATCGGGATTTGTCGGCACATTCGGGAGGCTTTGCTGGTCTTGTTTTACCATTGTCGAAATGTCTTGTAACCGGGATTCCGAGTCTAATCGGGTCTTCCTGGGAGAAGGAATATCCTTCGTTGACCGTGAGAGCTTGTGATGGGCTAAGTTGGGACACTCCCTGCAGGGTATAAACTTTCGAAAGCCGTGCGCGGTTATGTGGCAGATGGGAATTTGTTAATGTCCGGTTGTAGAGAACTTGACACTTGACTTAATTAAAATGCATCAACCGCGTGTGTAGCCGTGATGGTCTCTTTTCGGCGGAGTCCGGGAAGTGAACACGGTTTTGGGGTTATGTTTGAACGTAAGTAGGAGTTCAGGATCACTTCTTGATCATTACTAGTTGACGACCGCTTGTTAAGCTCCTCTTCTCGCTCTTGTTTTCGTAAGTTAGCCACCATACTTTGCTTAGCCGCTGCTGCAACCTCACCACTTTACCCCTTCCCTACCCTTTAAGCTTTGCTAGTCTTGATACCCATGGTAATTGGATTGCTGAGTCCTCGTGGCTCACAGATTACTACAACAACAGTTGCAGGTACATGTTATGCGATGATCTTGACGTGAGAGCGATGTTACTTGTTTTGGAGTTCTTCTTCTGCTTCTTCTTCGATCAGGGGATAGGTTCCAGGTCGGCAGCCTGGGCTAGCAGGGTGGATGTCGTTTGAGTTTATGTTTGTTTTTCATCCGTAGTCGGATGTTGCTCTTATGTATGATGATGTTGTATTCGTGTGGCATTTTATGCCTCTTGTATGTATCCCCAACTATTATGTAATGGTACGATTTAATGATATCCACCTTGCAAAGCGTCTCCAATATGCGCTTCTATCCTTAGTGGGACCTTCGAGTTCCTTTAGGATAGGGTCGCATATTGGGCATGACAAAAGTAAAGTAATTACATGGCATTATCATTGACACACAGGTCATACAATAAATTAAGACAACTCCTATGGCTCCTACCGGTTCTCATACTCATCGACATGCAAGTCGTGATTCCTATTACAAGAACATGATCAATCTCATACATCACATATCATTCATCACATTCTTTTGGCCATATCACATCACATAGCATACCCTGCAAAAACAAGTTATACATCCTCTAATTGTTGTTGCATGTTTTATGTGGCTGCTATGGGTTTCTAGTAAGAACGTTCCTTACCTACGCAAAAGCCACAACGGTGATATGCCAATAGCTATTTACCCTTCATAAGGACCCTTTTCATCGAATCCGATCCGACTAAAGTGGGAGAGACTGGCACCCGCTAGCCACCTTTATGCAATAAGTGCATGTCAGTCGGTGGAACCTGTCTCACGTAAGCGTACGTGTAAGGTCGGTCTGGGCCACTTCATCCCATAATACCACCGAAACAAGATAGGACTAGTAACGGTAAGCAAATTGAACAAATCAACACTCACAACTACTTATGTTCTACTCATGCATAGAATCTACGCATAAATCTGGCTCTGATACCACTATTGAGGAACGTAGTAATAATTCAAAATTTTCCTACGTGTCACCAAGATCAATCTAGGAGATACTAGCAACGAGAGAGAGAGGGAGTGCATCTTCATACCCTTGAAGATCGCTAAGCGGAAGCGTTACTAGAACGCGGTTGATGGAGTCGTACTCGCGGCGATTCAAATCGCAGAAAAAGATCTGATCTAGCACCGAGCGGACGGCGCCTCTGCGTTCAACACACGTACAGCCCTGGGACGTCTCCTCCTTCTTGATCCAGCAAGGAGAGAGGAGAAGTTGAGGGAGAGCCCGGGCAGCACGACGGCGTGGTGGTGGAGCTTGCAGTTCTCCGGCAGGGCTTCGCCAAGCACTACGGAGGAGGAGGTGGTGTTGGAGAGGGGGAGGGCTGTGCCAGGGGCAAGGGGTGTAGCTCCCATGCGCCTCCCCACTATATATAGGGGTGGAGGGGGCTGGTTTCTTTCCCTCCAAGTCCATTGGGGCGTTGGCAAAGGTGGGAGGAAAGAAATCCCATCATTTCCCTTCCCCATTGATTGTTATCCCTCCTTTTTAGGGATCTTGATCTTATCCCTTCGGGATATGATCTTATTCCTTCTTAGGGGGGCTCTTGGTGTGCCTTGACCAGGGGTGTGGGGCCTTGCCCCCACTACCCACGTTCATGTGGGTCCCCCCATGTAGGTGGGCCCCACACTGGAACCTTCTAGAACCTTCCCGGTACAATACCGAAAAATCCCGAAGATTTTCTGGTGGCTAAAATAGGACTTCCCATATATAAATCTTTACATTCGGACCATTCTAGAACTCCTCATGACTTCCGGGATCTCATCCGGGACTCCTAACAACATTCGGTAACTGCACACTAATTCCCATAACAACTCTAGCGTCACCGAACCTTAAGTGTGTAGACCCTACAGGTTCGGGAATCATGCAGACATGACCGAGACAGCTCTCTGGCAAATAACCAACAGCGGGACCTGGATACCCATGTTGGCTCCCACATGTTCCACGACGATCTCATCGGATGAACCACTTTGTCGGGGATTCAATCAATCCCGTATACAATTCCCTTTGTCAATCAGTACATTACTTGCCCGAGATTCGATCGTCGGTATCCCAATACCTCATTCAATCTCGTTACTAATACGTCTCTGTCGTATCTATAATTTTTTATTGTTCCATGCCAATATTATTCAACTTTTATATACTTTTGGCAACTTTTTATACTTTTTTTGGGACTAACATATTGATCCAGTGCCCAGTGCCAGTTCCTGTCTGTTGCATGTTTTTTGTTTCGCAGAAACCCCATATCAAACGGAGTCCTAACGGAATAAAAACGGACGCAGATTTTTTTGGAATATTTATGATTTTTGGGAAGTAAAATCAACGCGAGACGTTGCCCAAGGGTGCCAGGAGATAGGGGGCGCCCCAGGGAGGCAGGCGCGCCCTGGACTCTCCTGGGCCCCCCGTAAGGTGGTTGACGCTCTTCTTTTGCCGCAAGAAAGCTAATTTTATGAGAAAGATCTGGGTGAAAGATTCACCCCAATCGGAGTTACGGATCTCTAGATATAAAAGAAACGGTGAAGGGGTAGAATCTGAGAACGCAGAAACAGAGAGATAGATCCAATCTCGGAGGGGTTCTCGCCCCTCCCAAGCCATGGGATCCAAGGACCAGAGGGGAAACCGTTCTCCCATCTATGGAGAAGGCCAAGGAAGAAGAAGAAGAAGGGGGCTCTCTCCCCCTTGCTTCTGGTGGTGCCAGAACGCCGCCGGGGGCCATCATCATCATCGCGATCTTCACCAACACCACTGTCATCTTCACCAACATCTCCATCACCTTTCCCCATCTATATCCAGCGGTCCACTCTCCCGGAACCCGCTATACCCTCTACTTGAACATGGGGCTTTATGCTTCATATTATTTTCCAATGATGTGTTGCCATCCTATGATGTCTGAGTAGATTTCCTTTGTCCTATCGGTGATTGATGAATTGCTATGATTGGTTTGAGTTGCATGTTTTATTATTGGTGCTGTCCTAAGGTGCCCTTCGTGTCGCGCAAGCGTGAGGGATTCCCACTGTAGGGTGTTGCAATGCGTTCATGATTCGCTTATAGTGGGTTGTGTGAGTGACTGAAACACAAACCTGTTGGGGATATAAATATTTGAGTAAGCCGCCCAGGAGGGGTCGGGTTACGCAAAGAAGACTTACCAGAGAGAAGGCCCAAGACCAAAGCATGAAGATGGCGGTTCATAGAGGGCTTAAGGCCCATAGGCGACTTAAGGCCCGATGTAGTAAACCGCCATAATGGCATGACTTGTATCATAAGGTAGTTTTAACTAGTCACTGTTATAAGCCGGCCGGGACTCTGTAGGCCACAGGGCGTCAAACCGTGTATATAAAGGGACGACCTGATGGCGGCTTAGGGCAAGAAACAACTCATCGAGAACCTGGCATAGCATATCTCGCTCCCTGGTCATCGAAACATCAATACCAACCCAACTAGACATAGGCCTTACCTTCACCGTAAGAGGCCGAACTAGTATAAACCCTCTCGTGTCCTTTGTCCCGGTTAACCCTTCAAGCTTCCTAGTTGCGATGGCTCCACAACTAAGTCCTTTCACGAGGACATCTGACGTGACAATTCCACGATAGTTGGCGCCCACCGTGGGGCTAGCACACGGTGGATTTGAGTTCTTGAAGGGTAGCTTCAAAGGGCTCAAGGGATACGTAGTGGGCCGAATGACCAAGAGTCATCGCGGCAAGATCTACATCGACGACGAAGGCTGGGGCCCTGACGCCGGCTCAGTTGAGTACGGGTACCAGGTCCCCTTTGGAGGGATCCACATCTTCATCGGCCGGATTGGCGAGCCGGGGCTTGAGCCGGACAACTGCACCGACCTCATCGAGACGGCTCAGCATGCGAAAACCGTCCGGGCTCAACCCGGCATGAAGCGTGTCTTGGTGGGCTGTGTCCACGGAGAAGAGCTTTCCGAAAGTCCTGAAGATGGTGGTGAGACGGCGTCCACTCTGACGGTGATTCATCCGCCGGTTCAACAGATTCTCTGTATCAAGTTCAAGATGGTGTGCTCGGGGGCTGTTCCGATGGCTTCAGTATTCCGGACCCCTGTGAGTCGCCGAATTGGGCAGGAGTCTTCATGGCTGGAACTCAACCCGGTCAAAACTCTACAGCCGCTACTGCAGTTACGTCCGGGATAGGAGCGGCCGGGGCAAGAGGCCTTGTGCGCCCGCCGGCTCAAGTGCTCATAGACCTCATGGACAAGCTTACGACCCTGTTAACCACCACAGTTATCCCTGCGAACAAAGATGAGCATGACGCGGAAGTGGCACAGGTACGTGAGGAGATAGCTCAGGCCAAGGAGGTCTTGGCAGCTGAGGATACTAGACTAGCTATGGAGCGTGCGGCTCTCGACGCCCAGGCACAGCGGTTGCAGTCAGAGGCTTACCAGCTCACGATGAGCTTAAACGCGTCCAATGAGGTAATGAGGAGGAGACACCAGAAGACCCAATCTCGGTTACCTCCGAATTACGACCCCCGGGTTCTTTTCGCTACACCCGGAGCCGGTCCAAGTAACCCGCCAGATGCCAATCAGCTTATGACATCCAGAGTAGGAGGACCAACTCAGCGTCAAGAGATGCCACCTCCTCATATGAGCATGGCACCGCCACGTTATGTGCTGATACCGCCGGGTCACTTTTCCAACCCCATGGAGAACTTAATCGCAGCATCAACGCGTCTAACGGCTCTCCCAGTGGATGGTGATGATCCGACAGCGGTGGAGACCCGGAGAATCAGGGAACTTGTCCAGACGGCCCTGGCTCAGCAAGAGACCTATTCTTATAGCCAGGATAGGATTCATTCAAATCCTCCGCCTTGGTTAGCACTGCCTCGTCAGAACCAGAGTCCGAGTTACAGCAGGCACATGGAATCTGAAGCTTTGTCAAGCAACGCCCAACACCGCGACCAACATGGTGGCTATAACCCGGTGCAGGACCGAGTACGTCAGGAGAACGAGCGGGCGGCTCAGCTGGCGGCTCAGCTGGCGGCTCATTAGAATATTACAGAGTATCCAATGACTTCCACTGAGATGGGGGTAGCCACCAGAACCGGTGGTGTTCCTTGTTTGATACCGGCTTTGCATAACGTGCGCCTGCCCAAGGACTTCAAGGGACCTCAAAAGGTGCCGAATTACACGGCCGATTTACAACCTGGAGCCTGGATTGAGAGCTATGAGATGGCCATGGAGCTGTTGGAAGTCAGTGACGTGGCAATGGCCAAATACTTTACCATGATGTTAGATGGAACGGCCCAGTCTTGGTTAAAGAGTTTACCACCTAATTCCATTGGTTCGTGGGAGGAGTTAAAAACCCGTTTCATCCAGAACTTCAAGGACACCTGTAAGCAATCTGAAGGAAATATGCCCTAGAGGCAATAATAAAGTTATTATTTATTTCCTTATATCATGATAAATGTTTATTATTCATGCTAGAATTGTATTAGCCGGAAACATAATACATGTGTGAATACATAGACAAACATAGTGTCACTAGTATGCCTCTACTTGATTAGCTCGTTTATCAAAGATGGTTATGTTTCCTAACCATGGACAAAAGAGTTGTCATTTGATTAACGGGATCACATCATTAGGAGAATAATGTGATTGACTTGACCCATTCCGTTAGCTTAGCACTTGATCGTCTAGTATGTTGTTGTTGCTTTCTTCATGACTTATACATGTTCCTGTAACTATGAGATTATGCAACTCCCATTTAACGGAGGAACACTTTGGGTGCTACCAAACGTCACAACGTAACTAGGTGATTATAAAGGAGTACTATAGGTGTCTCTAAAGGTACATGTTGGGTTGGCGTATTTGGAGATTAGGTTTTGTCACTCCGATTGTCGGAGAGGTATCTCTGGGCCCTCTCGGTAATGCACATCACTATAAGCCTTGCAAGCAATGTAGCTAATGAGTTAGTTACGGAATGATGCATTACGTAACGAGTAAAGGGACTTGCCAGTAACGAGATTGAACTAGGTATTGGATACCGACGATCGAATCTCGGGAAAGTAACATACCGATGACAAAGGGAATAACGTATGTTGTTATGCGGTTTGACCGATAAAGATCTTCGCAGAATATGTAGGAGCCAATATGAGCATCCAGGTTCCGCTGTTGGTTATTGACCGAGAATAGTTCTAGGTCATGTCTACATTGTTCTTGAACCCGTAGGGTCCGCACGCTTAAGGTTTCGATGACAGTTATGTTATGAGTTTATGAGTTTTGATGTACCGAAGGAATTCGGAGTCCCAGATGAGATCGGGGACATGACGAGGAGTCTCGAAATGGTCGAGACATAAAGATCGATATATTGGACGACTATATTCGGACTTCGGAAAGGTTCCGAGTGATTCGGGTATTTTTCGGAGTACCGGAGAGTTACGGGAATTCGCCGGGGAGTATATGGGCCTTATTGGGCCATACGGGAATAGAGGAGAGAGGCCAAAAGGAAGGAGGCCTGCGCCCCCCCTCTGGTCCGAATTGGACAAGGGGAGCAGCCCCCTTTTCCTTCTCCCTCTCCTCCTCTTTTCTTCTCCAACAAGGAAAGGAGGAGTCCTACTCCCGGTGGGAGTAGGACTCCCCTCTTGGTGCGCCTCCTCCATAGGCCGGCCGCCTCCCCCCTTGCTCCTATATATATGGGGGTAGGGGGGCACCCCAAAGACACAACAACAATTGATCCTTGAGATCTATTAGCCGTGTACGGTGCCCCCCTCCACCATAGTCCTCCTCGATAATATTGTAGTGGTGCTTAGGCGAAGCCCTGCGACGGTAGAACATCAAGATCGTCACCACGCCGTCGTGCTGACGGAACTCTCCCTCGACACTCGGCTGGGTCGGAGTTTGAGGGACGTCATCGAGCTGAACGTGTGCTAGAACTCGGAGGTGTCGTAGTTTCGGTGCTTGATCGGTCGGGCCGTGAAGACGTACGACTACATCAACCGCGTTATTCTAACGCTTCCACTTTCGGTCTACAAGGGTATGTAGATTACACTCTCCCCTCTCGTTGCTATGCATCACCATGATCTTGCGTGTGCGTAGGATTTTTTTTGAAATTACTACGTTCCCCAAGAGTGGTATCAGAGCCTGGTTTTATGCGTAGATGTCATATGCACGAGTAGAACACAAGTGAGTTGTGGGCGATACAAGTCATACTGCTTACCAGCATGTCATACTTTAGTTCGGCGGTATTGTGAGATGAAGCGGCCCGGACCGACATTACGCATACGCTTATGCGAGATTGGTTTCACCATTACGAGCACTCGTGCTTAAAGGTGGCTGGCGGATGTCTGTCTCTCTCACTTTAGCTGAATCGAGTGTGGCTACGCCCGGTCCTTGCAAAGGTTAAAATAGCACTAACTTGACAAACTATCGTTGTGGTTTTGATGCGTAGGTAAGAACGGTTCTTGCTCAGCCCGTAGCAGCCACGTAAAATTTGCAACAACAAAGTAGAGGACGTCTAACTTGTTTTTGCAGGGCATGTTGTGATGTGATATGGTCAAGACGTGATGCTATATTTTATTGTATGAGATGATCATGTTTTGTAACCGAAGTTATCGGCAACTGGTAGGAGCCATATGGTTGTCGCTTTATTGTATGAAATGCAAAACGCCCTATAATTGCTTTACTTTATCACTAAGCGGTAGCGATAGTCGTAGAAGCAATAGATGGCGTAACGACAACGATGCTACGATGGAGATCAAGGTGTCGCGCCGGTGACGATGGTGATCATGACGGTGCTCCGAAGATGGAGATCACAAGCATAAGATGATGATGGCCATATCATATCACTTATATTGATTGCATGTGATGTTTATCTTTTATACATCTTATTTTGCTTAGTTTGACGGTAGCATTTTAAGATGATCTCTCACTAAATTATCAAGAAGTGTTCTCCTTGAGTATTCACCGTTGCGAAATTCTTTGTGCTGAGACACCACGTGATGATCGGGTGTGATAGGCTCTACGTTCAAATACAACGGGTGCAAAACAGTTGCACACGCGGAATACTCAGGTTAAACTTGACGAGCCTAGCATATAACAGATATGGCCTCGGAA
Organism: Triticum aestivum; assembly: GCF_018294505.1. Lineage (NCBI taxonomy): Eukaryota > Viridiplantae > Streptophyta > Magnoliopsida > Poales > Poaceae > Triticum > Triticum aestivum. The sequence continues at coordinate 1,705,168 of NW_025225098.1, read as the reverse complement.
CATGGAGACTGAAAGGTCGAGCGTGAATCATATAGTAGATATGATCAACATATTGATGTTCACTTTTGAAACTACTCCATCTCACGTGACGATCGGACATGGTGTAGTTGATATGGATCACGTAATCACTTAGAGGATTAGAGGGATGTCTATCTAAGTGGGAGTTCTTAAGTAATATGATTAATTGAACTTAAATTTATCATGAACTTAGTCCTGGTAGTATTTTGCAAATTATGTTGTAGATCAATAGCTTGCGTTGTTGCTGTCATATATTTATTTTGATATGTTCCTAGAGAAAATTGTGTTGAAAGATGTTAGTAGCAATGATGCGGATTGGATCCATGATCTGAGGTTTATCCTCATTGCTGCACAGAAGAATTATGTCCTTAATGCACCACTAGGTGACAGACCTATTGCAGGAGCAGATGCAGATGTTATGAACATTTGGCTAGCTCAATATGATGACTACTTGATAGTTTAGTGCACCATGCTTAACGGCTTAGAATCGGGACTTCAAAGACGTTTTGAACGTCATGGACCATATGAGATGTTCCAGGAGTTGAAGTTAATATTTCAAGCAAATACCCGAGTTGAGAGATATGAAGTCTCCAACAAGTTCTATGGCTAAAAGATGGAGGAGAATCGCTCAACTAGTGAGCATGTGCTCAAGTTGTCTGGGTACTATAATCGCTTGAATCAAGTGGGAGTTAATCTTCCAGATAAGATAGTGATTGACAGAGTTCTCTAGTCACCATCACCAAGTTAGTAGAACTTTGTGATGAACTACAGTATGCAAGGGATGACGAAAACGATTCCCGAGCTCTTCGTGATGTTGAAATCGACGAAGGTAGGAATCAAGAAAGAGCATCAAGTGTTGATGGTTGACAAGATCACTAGTTTCAAGAAAAGGGCAAAGGGAAAGAAAGGGAAACTTCAAGTAGAATGACAAGCAAGTTGTCACTCCCGCGAAGAAGCCCAAAGCTGGACCAAAGCCTGAAACTGAATGATTATACTGCAAAGGAAATGGTCACTGGAAGTGGAAATGCCCTGAATATTTGGTGGATAAGAAGGATGGCAAAGTGAACAAGGGTATGATATACAGTTTATTGATGTGTACCTTACTAGCGTTTATAGTAGCCCCTGAGTATTTGATACTTGTTCGGTTGCTAAATATTAGTAACTCGAAACAGGAGTTACAGAATAAACAGAGACTAGTTGAGGGTGAAGTGATGATGTGTGTTGGAAGTGGTTCCAAGATTGATATGATCATCATCGCACACTCCCTATACTTTTGGGATTAGTGTTAAACCTAAATAAATGTTATTTAGCGTTTGCGTTGAGCATGAATATGATTTGAATGTTTATTGCGATACGATTATTCATTTAAAGTCAAAGAATAATTGTTGTTCCATTTACATGAATAAAACCTTCGATGGTCATACACCCAATGAAAATAGTTTGTTGGATCTCAATCGTAGTAATACACATATTCATAATATTGATGCCAAAAGATGCAAAGTTGATAATGATAGTGCAACTTATTTGTGGCACTGCCGTTTGGGTCATATCGGAGTAAAGCGCATGAAGAAACTCCATAAAGATGGATTTTTGGAATCTCTTAGTTATGAATCATTTGATGCTTGCGAACCGTGCTTTTTGGGCAAGATGACTAAAACTCTGTTCTCCGGAACAATGGAACGAGCTACTGACTTGATGGAAATAATACATACCGATGTATACGGTCCAATGAGTGTTGATGCTCGTGGCGGGTATCATTATTTTCTGACCTTCACAAGATGAATTGAGCAGATATGAGTATATCTACTTGATGAAACATAAGTCTGAAACATTTGAAAAGTTGAAAGAATTTCATAGTGAAGGTGAAAATCATCGTAACAAGAAAAATAAAATTTCTACGATCTGATCGTGGAGAAGAATATTTGAGTTACGAGTTTGGTCTTCATTTGAAACAATGTGAAATAGTTTCGCAACTCACGCCACCTGGAACACCACAATGTAATGGTGTGTCCGAACGTCGTAATCGTACTTTACTAGATATGGTGCGATCTATGATGTCTCTTACCGATTTACCACTATCATTTTGTGGTTATGCATTAGAGACAGCTGCATTCACGTTTAAGTAGGGCACCATCTAAATCCGTTGAGACGACACCGTATGAACTATGGTTTAACAGTAAACCTAAGCTGTCGTTTCTTAAAGTTTGGAGTTGCGATGCTTATATAAAAAAGGTTTTCAACCTGATAAGCTCGAACCCAACTCAGAAAGTGCGTCTTCATAGAATACCCAAAGGAAACTGTTGGGTACACCTTCTATCACAGATCCGAAGGCAAAAACATTCATTGCTAAGAATGGATCCTTTCTAGAGAAGGAGTTTCTCTCGAAAGAAGTGAGTGGGAGGAAAGTAGAACTTGATAAGGTAATTGTACCTTCTCCCAAATTGGAAAGTAGTTCATCACAAAAATCAGTTCCAGTGATGCCTACACCGATTAGTGAGGAAGTTAATGATGATGATCATGAAGCTTCAGATCAAGTTACTACCGAACCTCGTAGGTCTTCCAGAATAAGATCCGCACAAAAGTGGTACGGTAATCCCGTTCTAGAAGTCATGTTACTAGACCATGATGAACCTACGAACTATGAGGAAGCGATGATGAGCCCAGATTCCGCGAAATGGCTTGAGGCCATGAAATCTGAGATAGGATCCATGTATGAGAACAAAGTATGGACTTTGATTGACTTGCTCGATGATCAGCGAGCCATGTTAAATAAATGGATCTTCAAGAGGAAGACGAACACTGATAGTAGTGTTACTATCTACAAAGCTCGACTTGTCACAAAAAGGTTTTCGACAAGTTCAAGGTGTTGACTACAATGAGATTTACTCAACTGTAGCGATGCTTAAGTTTGTCCGAATCATGTTAGCAATTGTCACATGTTATGAAATCTGGCAAATGGATGTCAAAACTACATTCTTTAATGGATTTATTAAAGAAGAGTTGTATATGATGCAACCAGAAGGTTTTGTTAATCCTAAAGGTACTAACAAAATGTGCAAGCTCCAACGATCCATCAATGGACTGGTGCAAGCATCTCGGAGTTGGAATATACGCTTTGATGAGTTGATCAAAGCATATGGTTTTATACAGACTTTTGGAAAGGCCTGTATTTACAAGAAAGTGAGTGGGAGCTCTATAGCATTTCTGATATTATATGTGCAAGACATATTGTTGATTGGAAATGATATAGAATTTTTGGATAGCATAAAAGGATACTTGAATAAAAAGTTTTTCAATGAAAGACCTCGGTGAAGCTGCTTACATATGAGCATCAAGATCTATTGAGATAGATCAAGACGCTTGATAAGTTTTTCAATAAGTACATACCTTTTCAAGATTTTGAAATAGTTCAAGATGGAATAGTCAAAGAAAGAGTTCTTTCCTGTGTTGCAAAGGTGTGAAATTGAGTAAGACTCAAGACCCGACCACGGCAGAAAACAGAAAGAGAATGAAAGTCATTCCCTATGCATCGGTCATAGGTTCTATAAAAGTATGCCATGCTATGGACCAGACCTATTGTATACTCTGCCCTGGTTTGGCAAGGGAGTACAATAGTGATCTAGGAGTAGATCACTGGACATTGGTCAAAATTATCCTTAGTAGAATAAGGATATGTTTCTCGATTATGGAGGTGATAAAAGAGTTTGTCGTAAAGAGTTACATCGATGCAAGCTTTTACACCGATCCAGATGACTCTAAGTCTCAATCTGGATACATATTGAAAGTGGGAGCAATTAGCTAGAGTAGCTCCGTGCAAAGCATTGTAGACATAGAATATTTGCAAAATACATACGACTCTGTAATATGACAGACCCGTTGACTAAACTTCTCTCACGAGCAAAACATGATCATACCTTAGTACTCTTTGGGTGTTAATCACATAGCGATGTGAACTAGATTATTGACTCTAGTAAACCCTTTGTGTGTTGATCACATGACGATGTGAACTATGGGTATTAATCACATACAGATGTGAATATTGGTGTTAAATCACATGATGATGTGAACTAGATTATTGACTCTAGTGCAAGTGGGAGACTGAAGGAAATATGCCCTAGAGGCAATAATAAAGTTATTATTTATTTCCTTATATCATGATAAATGTTTATTATTCATGCTAGAATTGTATTAGCCAGAAACATAATACATGTGTGAATACATAGACAAACATAGTGTCACTAGTATGCCTCTACTTGATTAGCTCGTTTATCAAAGATGGTTATGTTTCCTAACCATGGACAAAAGAGTTGTCATTTGATTAACGGGATCACATCATTAGGAGAATGATGTGATTGACTTGACCCATTCCGTTAGCTTAGCACTTGATCGTTTAGTATGTTGTTGTTGCTTTCTTCATGACTTATACATGTTCCTGTAACTATGAGATTATGCAACTCCTGTTTACCGGAGGAACACTTTGGGTGCTACCAAATGTCACAACGTAACTGGGTGATTATAAAGGAGTACTACAGGTGTCTCCAAAGGTACATGTTGGGTTGGCGTATTTCGAGATTAGGTTTTGTCACTCCGATTGTCGGAGAGGTATCTCTGGGCCCTCTCGGTAATGCACATCACTATAAGCCTTGCAAGCAATGTAGCTAATAAGTTAGTTACGGAATGATGCATTACATAACAAGTAAAGAGACTTGCCAGTAACGAGATTGAACTAGGTATTGGATACCGACGATCGAATCTCGGGCAAGTAACATACCGATGACAAAGGGAATAACGTATGTTGTTATGCAGTTTGACCGATAAAGATCTTCGCAAAATATGTAGGAGCCAATATGAGCATCCAGGTTCCGCTATTGGTTATTGACCGAGAATAGTTCTAGGTCATGTCTACATTGTTCTCGAACCCGTAGGGTCCGCATGCTTAAGGTTTCGATGACAGTTATATTATGAGTTTATGAGTTTTGATGTACCGAAGGAGTTTGGAGTCCCAGATGAGATCGGGTACATGACGAGGAGTCTCGAAATGGTCGAGACATAAAGATCGATATATTGGACGACTATATTCGGACTTCGGAAAGGTTCCGAGTGATTCGGGTATTTTTCGGAGTACCGGAGAGTTACGGGAATTCGCCGGGGAGTATATGGGCCTTATTGGGCCATACGGGAATAGAGGAGAGAGGCCAAAAGGAAGGAGGTCTGCGCCCCCCCTCTGGTCCGAATTGGACAAGGGGGGCAGCCCCCTTTTCCTTCTCCCTCTCCTCCTCTTTTCTTCTCCAACAAGGAAAGGAGGAGTCCTACTCCCAGTGGGAGTAGGACTCCCCCCTTGGTGCGCCTCCTCCATAGGTCGGCCGCCTCCCCCCTTGCTCCTATATATATGGGGGTAGAAGGGCACCCCAAAGACACAACAACAATTGATCCTTGAGATCTATTAGCCGTGTGCGGTGCCCCCCTCCACCATAGTCCTCCTCGATAATATTGTAGCGGTGCTTAGGCGAAGCCCTGCGACGGTAGAACATCAAGATCGTCACCACGCTGTCGTGCTGACAGAACTCTCCCTCGACACTCGGCTGGATCGGAGTTCGAGGGACGTCATCGAGCTGAACGTGTGCTAGAACTCGGAGGTGTCGTAGTTTCGGTGATTGATCGGTCGGGCCGTGAAGACATACGACTACATCAACCGCGTTGTTCTAATGCTTCCGCTTTCGGTCTACAAGGGTATGTAGATTACACTCTCCCCTCTCGTTGCTATGCATCACCATGATCTTGCGTGTGTGTAGGAATTTTTTTGAAATTACTATGTTCCCCAACACAATCTATGTCAATCGTGGACTTGACAAATTGCAAGCAGGGGGAGGGCGAATCCACCACTCATTGGGTACGCCGGGTCAAGGAGATAATTCATTCATCTGATAAGATGGATGCCGGCTCTGCAGTCCTCATGTTGGAGAAAAATTGTAGCTTTGAGCCGCTGAGGCAGAAGTTGGGGCGCCTTAAGCGTGACTGCAGGGATATGGGCACGCTAATGGCGGCTTTAGTCAAATATGCCGATTCTGATAGTACCAAGGATCCCGCGTCTGATGATGAGAGGACAGGGAAGGGAAAAAGGAATGTCAATGGAAAGGGTCAACAACACAACCCGGTGAATCAAAGCGGCAATAAGCGTAAGGCGGACGGCAACCCGGAGCTTGTAGCCAATGCTAATACGCAGGGCAACAATCAGAGACGTAAGGGTAAGTGGCCTCGATCCGGCGGGTCAGGCCCATCTCTTGAGCAGCTACTCAATGAGCTTTGCCCGAAACACGGCACCAGGGAGCACCCCGCTACACACCTGTGGAAAGATTGCGCGATCATGAAAGCGTTTAAAAATTTCAATACCTTTGATGGTAATCATGGATCTGGCAGCGGTTCAGGAGCTGGCGGCTTTCATGGCCCGAGTGGCGGTTCAAATTCCGGTTTTCAGGGACAGCCGGGTGGAAATAATCAGCAGCAATCTGGTCAGGGAGGACAACAGCAGCAGCAGTCGGGTTATCAGAGCCATCCGAAACAGTTGAGTGGTGGACAGTACCATGTGTTTACCACTAGCTTATGCAAACGTGACCAGAAGGTTCTTAAGAGGACCGTAAATTCGGTTGAGCCGGCGATTCCTCGTTATTTGAGATGGTCAGAGCAACCCATCATATGGAGTAGAGAGGATCACCCTCCGCGAGTCGATAATCCGGGTCAGTTAGCCTTGGTGGTAGCACCCCAGGTTTGTGGATATAAATTCACTAAGGTACTCATGGACGGAGGTAGCAGCATCAATATCCTCTATTATGATACTTTCCAGCGCATGGGGTTGACTGAAAAGAATTTGAGAACATCCAACACTGTTTTCCACGGGGTGGTTCTAGGCAAGCCGGCTTACCCAGTGGGCAAAATTGAATTGGAGGTGGCTTTTGGAGATGAGCATGATTCCAGGGCTGAGAAATTGACGTTTGAAGTGGTCAAAATCAGGAGTCCGTATCACGCTTTGTTTGGGCGACCGGCTTACGCTAAGTTCATGGCACGGCCGTGTTACGTTTACTTACAACTCAAGATGTCGGGTTACAAGGGCACCATCACTGTGCATGGGAGTCTAAAGGTGGATTTGGAATGTGAAGAAGGCGACGCGACTTACGCTGAGACTGCTTGTGCCGCGGAGGAGCTTAAATTTTATCAAGACAATGTTGACCCAGCGGATATGACCTCCCTCAAAAAACCAACTACTGAGCATGACCCGGCGTTGAAATTTAAATCAGCCGCTGAGACAAAGCTTGTTGACTTTACCCCAGGAGACGCCTCTAAGCAGTTCAGTATCAGTGCCAATTTGGATCCTAAATAGGAAAGCGCACTCATCGAGTTCATCCATGAGAACCGGGACATCTTTGCATGGAAACCTTCTGACATGCCGGGTGTACCGAGGGAACTCGCTGAGCACACTCTCAATATTGATCCGAAGTACAAGCCAGTCAGGCAGTTTCTCTGACGGTTCAACGAAGAGAGACGAAAAGCTATTGGGGAAGAGGTTGCCCGGCTCTTAGCGGCCGGGTTTATTGTTGAAGTTTTTCATCCGGAGTGGTTGGCTAACCCGGTGTTGGTGCTCTAGAAGAACGACACTTGGCGGATGTGCGTGGATTACACGGACTTAAACAAGGCTTGTCCGGCTGATCCCTTTGCTCTTCCCCATATTGATCAAATCATTGATGCTACGGCGGGTTGTGAATGTTTGAGCTTTTTGGATGCTTACTCTGGTTATCATCAGATCAAGATGGCGGTTAAGGACCAGGAGAAGACAACTTTCATCACTCCGTTTGGGGCCTTCTATTATGTATCTATGCCGTTTGGACTCAAGAGTGCCCAGGCGACTTATCAGCGATGTGTGCAGAACTGTTTGCACGATCAAATTGGGCGTAATGTTCATGCTTAGGTGGATGACATTGTGGTGAAATCCAGAGAAAAGGAAACCTTAATATCCAACTTGAGAGAGACCTTTGGCAATCTCCGGGTTTACAAGATGATGCTTAACCCGGCCAAGTGTGTGTTTGCTGTACCTGCAGGCAAGCTCTTGGGTTTTCTGGTGTCAAACAGAGGCATTGAAGCTAATCCGGAGAAGATCACGGCGATTACCTCTCTGGCTAAACCAGCGTGTATTAATGATGTTCAGCGCCTGGCGGGACGTGTTGCTACTTTAAGCCGGTTCATTAGCCAGTTAGGGGAGAAGGCCTTACCGCTATATCAGATGATGAAGAAAACAGACACTTTCATCTGGAGCGATGCTGCCAATACTGCCTTTGAAGATTTAAAGAGACAGTTGTCTGAGCCACCCGTTCTTGCAGCTCCCGTTGATAGAGAGACGCTATTGTTATATGTGGCTGCTAACTCGCGGGCCATTAGTGTTGCCATCGTGGTAGAGCGTAAAGAGGCAGGCAAGGAGCTTCCGGTTCAAAGGCCGGTTTACTACATCAGTGAGGTGCTCACTGAGTCTAAACAAAGGTATCCACATTGGCAGAAGCTTGTTTATGGTGTGTTCATGGCAAACCGGAAGCTGAAGCAGTACTTCCAAAGTCATCCTATAACGGTGGTAAGTTTAGCTCCTTTGGGAGACATCATTCAGAACAGGGAGGCCACATGATGAATCGCCAAGTGGGCTATTGAGCTTGGGCCTTATGATTTGAAGTATATGCCCCGTACTGCCATCAAATCTCAGGCCTTGGTGGACTTTATCAATGATTGGACAGAGTTGCAGGCACCCAGGAGAAGCCGGACAATACGTATTGGATTATTCACTTTGATGGGTCCAGGCAATTAGAAGGATCAGGGGCTGGAGTTGTTTTAACTTCCCCTCGAGGTGACAAATTTCGTTATGTGCTCCGGCTCATGTTTCCTTGTACTAACAATGCAGCTGAATATGAGGCCTTGCTCCATGGTCTTCGGATGGCTAAGGAGATGAATTTAAGCCGGGTAAGGTGCTTGTGCGACTCAGACATCGTGGCTCAACAGGTCTCAGGCACGTGGGATTCTAAGGATCCCCTTATGGCGGCTTATCATCGTGAAGTAGATGTTGTAGCTGGGTACTTCAAAGGATATCAGGTGGAGCACATTGATAGAAGGAAGAATGAGGCGGCTGATGTGTTAAGCCGGTTGGGCTCTCAGCATAAGCCGGTACCGCCTAACACCTTTCTTGATGTTCTGCATAATCCTTCTGTCAAGGTACCTACAGAGGAAGAGCTTGCAGTGCCAGACCCGGAGGCACAGTTGGTGGCCGCACTTCACGTCATCCCAGATTGGACATTGCCATACTTGGCTTATATGACCCGGGGAGAGCTGCCTGAGGATGAGACCTTGGCAAGACAAATAGTCAGGCGGTCCAAATCCATGACAATTGTTAACGGCGAGTTACATCACCTCAGTGTCATAGGGGCGTTCTAGCATTGTGTGTCACCTGCAGAGGGTCAAGAGATACTTCGAGAGATCCATGAAGGAGATTGTGGTCACCATGCCGGCTCAAAGTCTCTGGTGGCCAAGGCCTTCCGTCATGGTTTTTATTGGCTGATGGCTCATGCTGATGCGGAGGACCTTGTTAGCAAATGTGACGGATGTAAAAAATTCTCACGACGAGCTCATGTGCCGGCTCAAGAATTGTGGATGATTCCAATTACTTGGCCGTTTGCAGTCTGGGGGCTTGACATGGTGGGACCCTTCAAGAGGTCTAAGGACAAAAAGACACACCTCCTGGTGGCAGTGGATAAATTTACAAAGTGGATTGATGCAGAGCCAGTCAGTCAGTGTGATGCGGCCACGGCGATTCAGTTCATCAAAAAGGTGATCTTTCGTTTTGGTTTTCCACATAGCATCATAACTGATAATGGCACTAATCTCTCCAAGGGTGCAATGGAAGAGTTTTGTCAACGAGAGCATATCCGGCTTGATGTTTCGGCTGTTGCTCATCCTCAATCCAATGGTCAAGCAGAAAGAGCTAATCAGGAAATTTTAAGGGGTATCAAACCATAGCTCTTGGTCCCCTTACAACGGACTCCGGGTTGTTGGGTGGAAGAATTACCCTCTGTGCTGTGGAGCATCAACACTACGCCTAACAGATCCACGGGTTATACACCTTTTTTCATGGTTTATGGAGCAGAGGCAGTTCTGCCAAGTGATATCCGACACGATTCGCCCCGGGTAGCGGTTTACGTTGAGGCTGATAATGAAAAAGCTCGACAGGAGGCACTTGACTTGTTGGATGAGGAGCGAGACTTGGCCATAGCCCGCTCAGCAATTTACCAGCAAGACCTTCGTCGCTATCACAACCGCCGGGTCAGAAGCAGAACATTTCAGGAAGGCGACTTAGTGCTCCGGCTCATCCAGGATCAGTCCAATATGCACAAGCTATCCCCTCCTTGGGAAGGACCCTTTGTGGTCAGCAAGAATCTGAACAATGGGTCATACTACCTCATTGATATTCGAGAGTACAAAGACTCACGTAAGTCGGAGGAGGAGACCCGCCGGCCGTGGAATATCGCCCATCTTCGGCCTTACTATACTTGAGCCACCAGCTCCTAGGATGTATATATTTTTGATGATGTACATATTATATAAAGCAATAAAGCAGGACCTCTGTCCTTTTTTCCCGTAAAGAATGTTTTTATGTCTTCTTTATCAGGTGATGGACACTACCAACAGGGAGCAGATCATATCTGAATCCGACTTTCCCTTTGGACCGGCTTATGATCATATCTGAATCTAGCCATGATCACTTGGGGGCTTCCTGTTCAAACATAGGTCGTATCCGAACCAAAGAGAACATAGCTGTCGATACCCGCTTGATCGGCATACTGCCAAACCCACTTGGGGGCTTCTTGATCATATTTGAATCATAGCTTAACCCCTTTGGGTCTGACGTGGATCGTATACGAATCAACGTCATTAAACAAATCTCATGGTCACTTGGGGGCTTCCTGTTCAAACATAGGTCGTATTCGAACCAAAGAGAACATAGCTGTCGATACCCATTTGATCGGCATCGCCAAGCCACTGGGGGCTATATGATCGTATCCGAATCTTAGCTTAACCCCTTTGGAACGGTTTACTGATCATATTCGAATCAGAAGCCTGTAAATTATTTTGACTATCCTGAGACCTTGGGAAAACATTATGAGATGTTTTTTGTCTTTCCAGTTTAATATTGGTCACACCAAGTTGTTAAGTACCAGGTGGGCATCGAATCAGCAGGAAAGGTTATTAAAGGATCCCAGGCATGCTATTATGTTTATGCTTAGCAAAGTATAGTCATAAACCAGCCTGTGTAAGGTGCCTTTGGTTCGTGTCCGGGTTACAAATACTTTATGTGACCCCTGGTGTGATAAACCGCCAAGAGAGCTTTGGTTTGTTTCATGTGCAGGGTAAGACAAGCAAATTTAACATCAGGGAGGCAAATGATCAACATAAGCTGGAAATATATAGCAATGGCGGCTTATGAAAGTATTAAGCGCCATAAACATGCGCGAAGGCATGACAAAGTTGAGAGGTTTTTCTACCCTATTACAAGACTCCCCGAGTCTGAATAAATGAAGCATTGTTTTTTGCAAAATATCTAGCGATTCACTCCTTCGGCGGGCTTGAAGCCTCAGGGTTATCCTTCTCCGCTTCTCTGTCGGCTGTCTTGTCCTAGAAAGTTGATGAGGCCCAGTCAATGCCGCTCAAAGCTTCAAACTCAGCTTCATCATCTATTAAACCGGCTGGGTCCACTTCAGGGGCAAAAGTATGCTTACGAATTGGAGGGATCAGGCTGATTTGATCATATGGAGCGTTTGGAATTCTCCGGTTTTCACTGTCATACGCCGGTGCATACTTGCTAAGATTAGTGTCGTTTCCAATAAGGGTTCCCACGAGACGTATGGCTTTGACACAGGCGGTGAAGTCATGGTCGTCAAATGCAGTGCCATCCTCCTTCAGACTTGGGTATCCAAGGGCAAGGTCGGCCGGGTCTAGTTCTGGGAGCCATGCTTTAGCCCGGCTCAATGCGGCTGCGGCTCTGGCTCTTGAGGACGCCCGCCTTAAGTCTTGGATCCGCTGAGGAAGAAAAGCGAGGCTCTTCAATACGTCTTGCAGAAGGCGGGGATGTGGAGTTGACAAAGCTACAACGGCCAAGGCACGTTGTGACCCGGAGTATAGCTGTTCCACTAAGGTGTAAACTGCTTTAAGCTTGATCAGCATGTTTTGCTTTAGGTTGGTACTCCTGGGGCCTGTATGTGCACAAGTATAACAGTCAGCAGGAAGTAATTATTACCATAGTCATTGTAAGGTTACAAGGTTGGAAGTTTTGCACGATAACTTACCGAAGATGGCTGAGACCATTTGAGATATCTGTCGTTTTAAGTCGGACAGCTCGGTTGTTGCTTCTGCAAGGGACGCTTCTGCTGTTTCGGCCCGAGTCACCAGGGAAGCCTTCTCATCAGCCCAAGTTTTCTTCTCCGACTCAAAATTCTTCTTCAGCTTCTCATTTTCAGAGACACTGAATTCAAATTTGGAGTTAGCCTTCTGCGTCTCAAGTTCTTGAGTTTCCAGACGGCTCTTCAGGGCAACAAGCTCCGATTCAAACTGACTTATGGCAGCCTGCATTGACACCAGGTTATGGTAAGGATTATAGTAAGGTAACATTCAAGTCCCAAGCACTTTACAAGTAAAGATACTTGGCACTTGGGGGCTAATGTATGCTGAAGAATTTTAACCTTATCCTACCGGGTCACACATATTAAGTCTCAAGCACTTTACAAGTAAAGATACTTGACACTTGGGGACTAATGTATATTGCAAAATTTACAAATATCATGTTATAACCGGGTTAAATATATCCTCTTTGAACCGGTTCAATTAATAAGTAAAGCAGATTTCTAAGTCTATAACATATTTATTCATAAGCAATAGACTTGGGGGCTGGTACAGTATGTAAGACTCAGGTAAAAAGTATAAATTATACCTCAGATTTGTGCTGTATTTGTTATACCATGTCAATTTCCAGGTCACGGCTATTATGCACTTGATTCAGATAGCCCGAGACTATATCACCAATGCTTAAGTGAGTATAATCAGTAATGTCCTGTTTGGCTTTCCGGCGTTCGGCAAGTTCTTCCTTGGCGGAACACTTGGCAAGGACGGTAGGCCGCCCTGGTTCAACAAACTGAGACCTCACAATCTCAACTTCCAGTTCGTTTGTCTTGACCGGGCTAGGAGTCTCCGGGTCATTTGTGTTGAGAGTATCTTCAGCAGGCGGATCAGAAGTTGGCACTGAAATATCAAAAGCCGGATCAGGCGGTGGCTGATGGGCAGAACTGTCTGGAGCAGATGCATTAATCCCTGGTTCAGTTATAATCGGGTCTTGGGACGACTTATTCTTCTTCGCCCTCTTGCTGGGTTTTACTTGCATGCTATTAACAAAGGCAGAAGGATGAATACGCAAGCATGGGTAAAGTAAAATTCAAGGTATATAAGGTTACATTACCTAGGAGCAGTTTTGAAAGCCGGCATGTTTGACTGCATGGATTCACCGGAAGAAGGAGAGGTATCCTGATAATTGGAGTCAGACGAATTAAGACAACTAAAGGTAAAACAGAACGTAAATCAGAGATAACCTCAGTCCGATGCTTCCTGGTTACGTCAGGTAAGCCGGAGGAGAGTTCCGCATCCTTGTTGTTCCGGGTCTGCCTCCGGTTCTCAAGCTGTTGTTGCTTCAAAAGAAATTGAGGATCTTGATAAGCAAGAGCATGTGAAAATCTTACTTTTCGGGTCACCCTTCGGATCTTTTGCTTTGGCAAAGGCTCTGAGTCGGAGGAGATTATAGTTACCTCTTCATTGGCTACTTGACTATTCCCCGTATCCTCCTGAAGGGATATAATGTCAGACAGGTAATAACAAGGGAATTAAGAAAATTTAAAGATTACCTCTTCATCATCTGAAGAACTATCCTCCAATCTGAGTAAGTCAGAGGCGCTGAGTTTCTTCTTCTTTGCGATTCCTGTCTTGGTGGTTTTCCTTTCGGCTTTCTTGGTTGCCCTGGCTTGTTTTGCAGCTTCATGGTCATATTTGGCCTTCCAGAAGTTATCCTCGGCCTGTGGGAAAGAATAAGGAATTATGAGTACCAAAGAAGGTAAAACATAGCAAAGAGTATTTGTTAAGATTGATAACTTACTGCAGGGGTCGGGTTCTTCTTGCAAAAGGGAAGTAAGCCGAAGGTGTTACTCATCACAGTGCCCTCCTTCAGTAGTGACTGGGTCGTATCCTCCACCACATCCTCTGGTAAGTCGTCAGGACTATGGCGTAACGAGTCATCTTTTTCGCCTATATAGGTACACATTAAGCCGGAATGGCGGCTTAATGGAAGTACTCGCCACGTGACCCAGAATCGGACCAGATCGACGCCGTTTAAGCCATTTCCGAAGAGAGCTTTGATCTTCTTGATGGTAGGGTTGAGAGGCAGACGTTCAACAGCCGTCAGTTTGTCTGGTAGCGGATGGTTGGATTCAAGGCGCAGGGCGCGAAAGCCGGGCAGAGGCTTCTCATCAGCCGGAGAAGTGTCCTGACAGTAGAACCACGTTTGGTTCCAAGATTTTGGGTGACTCGGCAGCTCAACATAAGGAAAAAGGCAATCTCTCCGTCGCTGGATTGAGATGCCGCCAAGCTCAAGACTGGGCCCATTGGCACGTTCATTTTGCCAGTTCATGTAGAAAAGTTCCCTGAACAATAACAGACTTGGCTCTTCTCCCAGGTACACCTCGCAGAAGACTTGAAAATTGCAAATATTTGACACGGAGTTGGGTCCGATGTCTTGAGGTCTAAGATCAAAGAAATTTAAAACCTCCCTGAAGAATTTTGAATCGGGAGGAGCAAATCCCCGGCTCATGTGGTCCGTAAAAACTATCACCTCCCCTTCTTTGGGATGAGGCTTCTCTTCAGATGGGTCAGGGACACGATAAGACATGACCTCCTTTTTTGGCAGGTGGCCAGATTTCACGAACTCAGCCAGTCTACTCTTGTTAACTGTGGATGGGACCCAATTGCAGGTTACAGGGGCCTTGGCCGCCTTAGGAGCCATGACAACAGTTGGCCTATGATAAAATAAGAAGATCCGGTTCAATTTTAACCAGGGAGGAAAATCCTAATGATATAAGGATGGCTGTGCAACAATATTTAAGCCGTTACAAGTATCAAGCGCAATTCAAAATTCTTCAGGTCATGAGGAGCAACTAAGGTTCTGTGTCATTTACTTAAGCCGGACATTTCGACAGTTGTGTTTAAGGGCATTTACCAGAAGAAGTTTTCCGGGTAATAAAAACAAGTTTCACAGATGACAGTTATTACTCTGGATCAAAACATTGCTCTGAAAAGAAAATTTTCTAGACTTAAAAACAGGGCAGAGAAGTTCATGCACTCGAAGAGGGTTTCCAAACCAGGGAAATGAGATCTATTTCTATGCAAGATCAACACAAACAAGAACGACAACAGTTCTATGTAGTTTTTATGATCTAAACAGGGCATTGGAGGTAAGAACTATTGAGGGTTTGCGTCGGGCGGTGATGAACACCGACGAACTCGACAAAGTCCCAATGCAGATCTAAGAAAGGGAAGGAGAGGAACTCACAGATGCGGACGAGCTGCGGAGGTTCGCCGTCGATCTCTAGTCAGAGTCAGGTTGATGCAGCGGCCCGAGTCGGTGAAGACGAGGGGTTCGACGGCGGTGGCGGTGGAGCCCGAGAGGAAGCAAGAGGAAGAGGACGACTGGAAGAAGGAAGAGTGAAAGACCTAGGTCGCTCTATTTATAAAGGAAGACTGACCGAGATGGCACGAGAAACGAGGAGACCAAAACATCATTATCCAGCGGCCCCGACACCTCGATTCTCGAGATGGTCAGTAAAGGCAAAGATCCGTTGGAAGATTTGATGGAGTAAAAATAAGTTTTATTGAAGATGACGTCACGAAGACTTAACCTGGATCCAGATGATGATGTCACGGCGGGTTAAAACCTTCATGCAAGACAAAAGACTAAGGACAGTTCCATGAGGTATTTTAAGATTGACATGAATAGGTTCAAATCAATCTGGGGCCTAATGTTGGGGATATAAATATTTGAGTAAGCCGCCCAGGAGGGGCCGGGTTACGCAAAGAAGACTTACTGGAGAGAAGGCCCAAGACCAAAGCATGAAGATGGCGGTTCATAGAGGGCTTAAGGCCCATAGGCGACTTAAGGCCCGATGTAGTAAACCGCCATAATGGCATGACTTGTATCATAAGGTAGTTTTAACTAGTCACCGAGCCGGACACTGTTATAAGCCGGCCGAGACTCTGTAGGCCACAGGGCGTCAACCCATGTATATAAGGGGACGACCTGCTGGCGGCTTAGGGCAAGAAACAACTCATCGAGAACCAGGCATAGCGTATCTCGCTCCCTGGTCATCGAAACATCAATACCAACTCAACTAGACGTAGGCCTTGCCTTCACCGTAAGGGGCCGAACTAGTATAAACCCTCTCATGTCCTTTGGCCCGGTTAACCCCTTCAAGCTTCCTAGTTGCGATGGCTCCACAACTAAGTCCTTTCACAAGGACATCTGACGTGACAATTCCACGACAGTTGGCGCCCATCATGGGGCCAGCGCACGATGGATTTGAGTTCTTGAAGGGAAGCTTCGAAGGTCTCAAGGGATACGTAGTGGGCCGGATGACTAAGAGTCGTCATGGCAAGATCTACATCGACGACGAAGGCTAGGGCCCCGACGCCGCCTCAGTTGAGTACGGGTACCGGGTCCCCTTCGGAGGGATCCACGTCTTCATCGGCCGGATTGGCGAGCCGGGCCCTGAGCCGGACAACTGCACCGACCTCGTCGAGACGGCTCAGCGTGCGAAAACCGCCCAGGCTCAACCCGACATGAAGCGTGTCTTGGTGGGCTGTGTCCACGGAGAAGAGCTTTCCGAAAGTCCTGAAGATGGTGGTGAGACGGCCGTCCACTCTGACGGTGATTCGTCCGCCGGTTCAACAGATTCTCTGTATCAAGTTCAAGATGGTGTGCTCGGGGGCTGTTCCGATGGCTTCAGTATTCCGAACCCCTGTGAGTCGCCGAATTGGGTAGGAGTCTTCATGGCTGGGACTCAACCCGGTCAAAACTCTACAGCCGCTACTGCAGTTACGTCCGGGATAGGAGCGACCGGGGCAGGAGGCCCTGTGCGCCCGCCGTATGCTAAGGGTGTTTACAATTACTATGATGTTCAACAAATTGAAGAATTTGTTGCTTTTAAAGGTGCTTATGAGATTGCCTCTTTGATTGAAAAGTAGGATGCTACTCTTTACAAATCTGAAAATTTTGCCGTATTTCAATATTGTTATGATAATTATGCTTCTAATGCCTATGTTAAACCATATATTGAGGACTTCTCCGCTGTCCAAGAAGAGACTAATATTTTGCAGGAAGCTATGTAACAAGAAATTGATGAAACTATGAGCTCATTGGATGAACAAGATGATGAGGAGAGCGAAGAACATAAGGAGGAAGAGCGGATTGATCACCCGTGCCCACCTTCTAATGAGAGTAACTCTTCAACTCATACATTGTTTAATTCCCCTTCATGCTTACCGAAGGATGATTGCTATGATCCTGTTGATTCTCTTGAAATATCCCTCTTTGATGATGCTTGCTATGTTTGTGGCCAAGATGCCAATATGAATTATGCTTATGGAGATGAACTTGCTATAGTTCCTTATGTTAAACATGAAATTGTTGCTATTGCACCCACGCATGATAGTCCTATTATCTTTTTGAATTCTCCCGACTACACTATATCAGAGAAGTTTGCGTTTAGTAAGGATTATATTAATGGGTTGCCTTTTACCATTGCACATGATGATTTTGATGAATGTGATATGCATGTGCTTGCTGCTCCTACTTGCAATTATTATGAGAGAGGAACTATGTCTCCACCTCTCTATGTTTCCAACACGATAGAATTGCAAGAAACTGCTTATACTATGCATTGGCCTTTACTTGGTGTGCATGGATTGTTCTTTTATGACATGCCGATGCATAGGAAGAGATTTAGACTTCGTTTTTTCTTGATATATGTTACTTTGTGCTCACTACTAAATTACAAATCATTGTTAATTAAAATTGTCTTTGATATACCTTGGGATCCGGGTGGATTCATTACTTGAGCACTTTATGCCTAGCTTAATGGCTTTAAAGAAAGCGCTACCAGGGAGACAACCTGGAAGTTTTAGAGAGTCATTTATTTCTGTTGAGTGCTTTCATATAGTTTAAAAACAAAAAAAAATAAAGAGGGGAACCTAAAACTTTTCAAAATAGGAAAGTGAAAGTGAGAAAGACAAGCGTTGTTGAAGTGGGAGAGCTCCTTGAACTTTGTTCATGCTCACGGAAACCTTTTGGATCTTGATTACAGAACCTTTTCATCAAAAATAATTATCCCCTTGTATAATTCCATTGTATTATAAAAATAATGTGCGAAGGTTTGCCTTTAGGATGTTTACATTGCTTGTTGGTTTGTACGGTGCAGGACAGAAACTTTGGCTGTAGTGCGCAATTTTACATTTTTAACTGGAACGCCAAATGGTTCTGATTCCTTTTTCACTGTATTGATATACAACTTTTTTACTTTTACTAATTTTTGTAGAATTTTTGGGGTACGATAAGTATGGTGGTTGTTCAGATTGCTACAGACTGTTCTGTTTTTGACAGATTCTGTTTTTGATGCATGTTTGCTTGTTTTGATCAATCTATCAATTTATATCAGTGGATTAAGCCATGAAAAAGTTATATTACAGTAGAAACAATGCAAAAACAAAATATGAATTGGTTTGCAACAGTACTTGGAGTGGTGATTTGCGTTATTATACTAACGGATCTTACCGAGTTTTCTGTTGAAGTTTTGTGTGGATGAAGTGTCTAAACGAGGAGGTCTGGATATGAGGAAAAGGAAGAGAGGCAAGAGCTCAAGCTTGGGGATGCCCGAGGCACCCCAAGTAAATATTCAAGGAGACTCAAGCATCTAAGCTGGGGGATGCCCCGGAAGGCATCCTCTCTTTCTTCAACAAGTATTAGTATGTTTTCGTATTCGTTTCGTTCATGCATTATGTGCAAGTCTTGGAGCGTCTTTCGCATTTACTTTTCACTTTTCTTTTATGTAACATGCTGGTATGAGATAGTCCTTGGTTGATTTATATAATGCTCATTGCATTTCACTTAAATCTTTTGAGTTTGGCTTTATAGAATGCTTCATGTGCTTCACTTATATCATTTCAAGTTTGGATTGCATGTTTCTCTTCATATAGACAACCGCCATTTGTAGAATGCTCTTTTGCTTCACTTATATTTGTTAGAGCGTGGGCATATCTTTTGTAGAAAGAATTAAGCTCTCTTGCTTCACTTATATCTATTTAGAGAGATGTCAAGAATTGGTCATTCACATGGTTAGTCATAAAATCCTACATAAACTTGTAGATCGCTGAATATGATATGTTTGATTCCTTGCAATAGTTTTGCGATATAAAGGTGGTGATATTAGAGTCATGCTAGTGGGTGGTTGTGGATTAGTAGAAATACTTGTGTTGAGGTTTGTGATTCCCGTAGCATGCACGTATGGTGAACCGCTTTGTGATGAAGTTGGAGCACAATTTTATTTATTGATTGTCTTCCTTATGAGTGGCGGTCGGGGACGAGCGATGGTCTTTTCCTACCAATCTATCCCCCTAGGAGCATGTGCGTAGTACTTTGTTTTTAATGGCTCGTAGATTTTTGCAATAAGCATATGAGTTCTTTATGACTAATGTTGAGTCCATGGATTATACGCACTCTCACCCTTCCATCATCGCTAGCCTCTTCGGTACCGTGCATTGCCCTTTCTCACCTCGAGAGTTGGTGCAAACTTCGCTGGTGCATCCAAACCCCGTGATATGATACGCTCTATCACACATAAACCTCCTTATATCTTCCTCAAAATAGCCACCATACCTACCTATTATGGCATTTCCATAGCCATTCCGAGATATATTGCCATGCAACTTCCATCATCATCATATACATGACTTGAGCATTTATTGTCATATTGCTTTGCACGATCGTAAGATAGCTAGCATGCTGTTTTCATGGCTTGTCCATTTTTTTGATGTCATTTCTACGCTAGATCATTGCACATCCCGGTACACGACCGGAGGCATTCATATAGAGTCATATCTTTGTTCTAGATATTGAGTTGTAAGTGAATAAAAGTGTGATGATCATCATTATTAGAGAATTGCCCCAATGAGGAAAGGATGATGGAGACTATGATTCCCCCACAAGTCGGGATGAG
Organism: Triticum aestivum; assembly: GCF_018294505.1. Lineage (NCBI taxonomy): Eukaryota > Viridiplantae > Streptophyta > Magnoliopsida > Poales > Poaceae > Triticum > Triticum aestivum. The sequence goes on along the minus strand of NW_025225098.1, from coordinate 1,684,769 downwards.
ACTCCGGACTTTATGAAAAATAAAAGGGGCCAAAGAAGCCCAAATAAAAAAGAGAGGCCAAAGAAGCCCACCAAAAAGAAAGGAAAAAGAAAAAAAAAGAAAGAAAATAAAAAAAATGATGAGAGAAAAAGAGAGAAGGGGAAATGTTACTATCCTTTTACCACACTTGTGCTTCAGAGTAGCACCATGTTCTTCATAGAGAGAGTCTCCTATGCTTTCACCTTCATATACTAGTGGGAATTTTCATTATAGAACTTGGCTTGTATATTCGGATGATGGGCTTCCTCAAATGCCCGAGGTCTTCATGAGCAAGCAAGTTGGATGCACACCCACTTAGTTTCAGTTTGAGCTTTCATACACTTATAGCTCTTAGTGCATCCGTTGCATGGCAATCCCTACTCCTCGCATTGACATCAATTGATGGGCATCTCCATAGCCCGTTGATTAGCCATGTCGATGTGAGACTTTCTCCCTTTTTGTCTTCTTCACATAACCTCCACCATCATATTCTATTCCACCTATAGTGCTATATCCATGGCTCACGCTCATGTATTGCGTGAAAGTTGAAAAAGTTTGAGATTATTAAAGTATGAAACAATTGCTTGGCTTATCATCGGGGTTGTGCATGATTAAATACTTTGTGTAATGAAGATAGAGCAACAGCCAGACTATATGATTTTGTAGGGATAACTTTCTTTGGCCATGTTGTCTTGAAAAGACATGCTTGCTTTATTGGTACGCTCGAAGTATTATTGTTTTTATGTCAAATGATAGACTATTGCTTTGAATCACTCGTGTCTTAATATTCATGCCATGATTAGACATATGATCAAGATTATGCTAGGTAGCATTCCACATTAAAAATTATCTTTTTATCATTTACCTACTCGAGGACGAGCAGGAATTAAGCTTGGGGATGCTGATACGTCTCCGTCGTATCTATAATTTTTGATTGTTCATGCCAATATTATTCAACTTTTATATACTTTTGGCAACTTTTTATACTATTTTTTGGGACTAACATATTGATCCAGTGCCCAGTGCCAGTTCCTGTCTGTTGCATGTTTTTTGTTTCGCAGAAACCCCATATCAAACGGAGTCCAAATGGAATAAAAACAGACTGAGATTTTTTTGGAATATTTATGATTTTTGGGAAGTAAAATCAATGCGAGACGGTGCCCGAGAGGGCCAGGAGATAGGGGGCGCGCCCTAGGGAGGCAGGTGCGCCCTGGACTCTCCTGGGCCCCCCGTAAGGCGGTTGACGCTCTTCTTTTGCCGCAAGAAAGCTAATTTTATGAGAAAGATCTGGGCGAAAGATTCACCCAATCGGAGTTACGGATCTCCAGATATAAAAGAAATGGTGAAGGGGCAGAATCTGAGAACGCAGAAACAGAGAGATAGATCCAATCTCGGAGGGGCTCTCGCCCCTCCCAAGCCATGGGAGCCAAGGACCAGAGGGAAAACCCTTCTCCCATCTAGGGAGAAGGCCAAGGAAGAAGAAGAAGAAGGGGGGGGGGGCTCTCTCCCCCTTGCTTCCGATGGCGTCGGAACGCCGCCGGGGGCCATCATCATCACCACGATCTTCACCAACACCGCCGCCATCTTCACCAACATCTCCATCACCTTCCCCCATCTATATCCAGCGGTCCACTCTCCCGCAACCCGTTGTACCCTCTACTTGAACATGGTGCTTTATGCTTCATATTATTTTCCAATGATGTGTTGCCATCCTATGATGTCTGAGTAGATTTCCTTTGTCCTATCGGTGATTGATGAATTGCTATGATTGGTTTGAGTTGCATGTTTTATTATCGGTGCTATCCTATGGTGCCCTCCGTGTCGCGCAAGCGTGAGGGATTCCCGCTGTAGGGTGTTGCAATGCATTCATGATTCGCTTATAGTGGGTTGCATGAGTGACTGAAACACAAACCCGAGTAAGGGGATTGTTGCGTATGGGATAAAAGGGGACTTGATACTTTAATGCTATGGTTGGGTTTTACCTTAATGAATCTTTAGTATTTGCAGATGCTTGCTAGAGTTCCAATCATAAGTGCATATGATCCAAGTAGAGAAAGTATGTTAGCTTATGCCTCTCCCTCAAATAGAATTGAAATAGTGATTACCGGTCTAGTAACATAGTCAATTGCTTAGGACAATTTCACAACTCCTACCACCACTTTTCCACACTCTCTATATTTACTTTATTGCTTCTTTATATAAACAGCCCCTAGTTTTTATTTACACGTTCTTTATTATCTTGCAAACCTATCCTACAACACCTACAAAGTACTTCTAGTTTCATACTTGTTCTAGGTAAAGCGAATGTCAAGCGTGCGTAGAGTTGTATCGGTGGTCGATAGAACTTGAGGGAATATTTATTCTACCTTTAGCTCCTCATTGGGTTCGACACTCTTACTTATCGAAAACTGTTGCGATCCCCTACACTTGTGGGTTATAAGTTACCGGCAAGTCACTTTACTCGTTCCGTAATGCATGATCCCGCGACCAACTACTTAGTCACATTGAGCTCATTATTATGATGCATTACTGAGTGGGCCCAGAGATACCTCTCCATCATACGGAGTGACAAATCCCAGTCTCGATTTGTGCCAACCCAACAGACACTTTTGGAGATACCTGTAGTGTACCTTTATAGCCACCTAGTTACGTTGTGACGTTTGGTACACCCAAAGCATTCCTACGGTATCCGGGAGTTGCACAATCTCATGGTCAAAGGAAATGATACTTGACATTAGAAAAGCTTTTAGCAAACGAACTACACGATCTTGTGCCATGCTTAGGATTGGGTCTTGTCCATCACATCATTCTCCTAATGATGTGACCCCATTATCAGTGACATCCAATGTCCATGGTCAGGAAACCATAACCATCTATTGATCAACGAACTATTCAACTAGAGGCTCACTAGGGACATGTTGTGGTCTATGTATTCACACATGTATTACGGTTTCCAGTTAATACAATTATAGCATGAACAATAGACATTTATCATGAACAAGGAAATACAATAATAACCATTTTATTATTGCCTCTAGGGCATATTTCCACCAAGTTCATACGATGCCGTCTCAACGGATTTAGACGGTGCCCTATTTTACGTGAATGCGGCTGTCTCTAATGCATAACCCCAAAACGATAGTGTTAAATCGGTAAGAGATATCATATATCACACCATATCTAATAAAGTGCGATTACAATGTTCAGACACACCATTACGATGTGGTGTTCCAGGTGGCATGAGTTGTGAAGCAATTCCACATTGTTTTAAATGAAGGCCAAACACATAACTCAAATATTCGCCTCCACGATCAGATCATAGAATCTTTATTTTCTTGTTACGATGATTCTCCACTTCGTTCTGAAATTCTTTGAACTTTTCAAATGTTTCAGACTTGTGTTTCATTAAGTAGATATACCCATATCTGCTCAAATCATCTGTGAAGGTCATAAAATAACGATACCCGCCGCGTGCCTCAACACTCATCGGACCGCATACATCGGTATGTATTATTTCCAATAAGTCATTGACTCGCTCCATTGTTCCGGAGAATGGAGTTTTAGTCATCTTGCCCATGAGGCATGGTTCGCAAATATCAAATGATTCATAACCAAGTGATTCCAAAAGCCCATCAGCATGGAGTTTCTTCATGCGCTTTACACCAATATGACCTAAACGACAATGCCACAAGTATGTTGCACTATCATTATTAACTTTGCATCTTTTGGCATCAATATTATGAATATGTGTATCACTACAATCGAGATTCAATAAACCATTAACATTGGGTGTATGACCATAGAAGGTTTTATTCATGTAAATAGAATAACAATTATTCTATGTCTTAAATGAATAACCGTATTGCGATAAACACGATCCTATCTTGTTCATGCTCAACGCAAACACCAAATAACATTTATTTAGGTTCAACACTAATCCTTATAGTATAGGGAGTGTGCGATGATGATTATACCAATCTTGGAACCACTTCCAACACACATCATCACTTCACCCTCAACTAGTCTCCATTTATTCTGCAACTCCTGTTTCGAGTTACTAATTTTAGTAACCGAATAGTTATCAAATACCCAGGGGCTACAATGAGCACTAGTAAGGTACAAATCAATAACATGTATATCAAACATACCTTTTTTCACTTTGCCATCCTTCTTATCCGCCAAATATTTGGGGTAGTTCCGCTTCTAGTGACCATTTCCTTTGCAGTAGAAGCACTCAGTTTCAGGCTTAGGTCCAGCTTTGGGCTTCTTCACGGGAGTGAAAACTTGCTTGTAATTCTTCTTGAAGTTCCCTTTCTCTCATTTGCCCTTTTTCTTGAAACTAGTGGTCTTGTTAACCATCAACACTTGATACTCTTTCTTTGATTTCTACCTTTGCCGATTTCCGCATCGCGAAGAGCTCGGGAACCTTTTTCGTTATCCCTTGCACATTATAGTTCATCACGAAGTTCTAGTAGCTTGGAGATAGTGACTAGAGAACTCTGTCAATCACTATCTTATCTGGAAGATTAACTCCCACTTGATTCAAGCGATTGAAGTGCCCAGACATTCTGAGCACATGCTCACTAGCTGAGCGATTCTCCTCCATCTTGTAGGCAAAGTACTTGTCAGAGGTCTCATACCTCTCGACACGGGAATGGGTTTGAAATACCAATTTCAGCTCTTGGAACATCTCATATGCTCTGTGGCGTTCAAAACGTCTTTGAAGCCCCAATTCTAAGCCATAAAGCATGGCGCACTAAACTATCAAGTACTCATCTGTAGCGCCCAAGATGTGATTCTATCCAAATCACGTGATGAACTCATGATTGGGGCACAACCGCATTTCGAACGCGTAGCAAGGTGGATATCATTACAACATACCATGTACTGAATAGATGAGAATACAAGATAAAGGCTTACACTCGCCACAAGCTACAACATGAATACAATAGTTCATCAATACATAGCAATCACCATACAGAAGAGCAGGATCCAACTACGGATGAAATCAAACGAAAAAGAAGAACGACATCCACCCTACTAGCCCAGGATCCTGACCTGGAACCTATATCCCTTGATAGAAGAAGAAACAGAAGAAGAACTCCAAACAAGCAAGCCTCGCACTTGCGTCAGATCATCACATTACTTGTACCTACAACTGTTGTTGTAGTAATCTGTGAGCCACGAGGACTTAGCAATCCCGTTACCATGTGTATCAAGACTAGCAAAGCTCAATGGGTATGGAATGGATAAGTGGCGAGGTTGCAGCAAGCGTCTAAGCAATGTATGATGGCTAACTTACAAGTACAAGAATAAGATGAGAAGCTACACAAACGGTCGCAAACTAATAATGATCAAGAAGTGATCCTGAACTACTTACATTCAAGCATAACCCCACCGTGTTCTCTTCTCGGCCCACTTGAAAAGAGACCATCATGCTTACACATGCGGTTGGTATTTTAATTTGAATCTGGTGTCAATTTCGCTACAACCGGATATTAAAAACTCCCATCTTCCACATAACCGCGGGCACAACTTTCAAAAGATCTAACCCTGCATGGGGTGTCCCAACTTAGCCCATTACAAGCTCACGATCTCTGGAGACAATCCTCCATCATGGGACATGCGATCAGACTCGGGATCCCGGTGCACAAGACATTTCGACAATGGTACCAGCAAGACCTCTCGGTGTGCCAACAAATCCCGATAGGAGCCACACATATCTCGTTCTCAGGGCACAACGGATGGGACAAGCTACGAGTAAAACCAGCCCTCAAGTTTCCCCGACGTAGCCCCGCAGGCTGCTCGGTTGGACCAATACTCAGAGGAGCACTGGCCCGGGGGGTGGGGGGTGGGGTGATTAAGAATACTAGCGGTCTGGAAAAATCCCCTATTTAAGTTTTAGTTGTTATTAGGCAAATGGTAAAACCAAGGTTGGGCCTTGCTGGAAGAGTTTTATTCAAAGGGAACTGTCAAGAGGGCCCCATACCCCTCACCGTGTTAGTGGTGCAAAATCAAGGAACATAACACCGGTATGATGGAAACTAGGGCGGGAAGAGTGGAACAAAACACCAGCAAAAGGCCGAGCCTTCCACCCTTTACCAAGTATATAGATGCATTAATTAAATAAGAGATATTGTGACATCCCAAGATATCCATGTCCCAACATGGAACAACCTGCACCTGCACCTGCAACTAGCAACACTATAAGAGGGGCTGAGCAAAGCGGTAACATAGCCAAACAACGGTTTGCTAGGAAGGGTGAAAAAGGTTAGAGGCTGTCATGGCAATTTGGGAGGCTGTCATAGCGATAGCATCGATACAACTAGCATAACAATGATAGTAGTGAGATCCAGGGTAACGGTCATCTTGCCTGAAATCCCGCTAGGAAGAAGAATGAGTCCATGAAGTAGACGAACCAACGTAGTCGAACGAATCCTCACAATCGCAACATTACCGGCAACTATCAACCAGAGGAACAAAAGGAAAGAAGCAAAAAACATAGTAAACAACCATCACATAAACATGGCATGATGCACATACAAGTATGATGCATGTCCGGTTTAAATATGCATGATAAAGTGCAACAAACAATACTACAAATTAAGTGGAGCTCAAGATGCAACGCATTGCATATTGACGAAACACCACATCCAAATATTTAGTTAACTCTTGTTTATGCTACTCAACAATATTAAATGTTATTAAACATGACAAGAGGTGAAGCATAAGTAAACTAACTATTTAGGCAAGTTTAAATGAGGCCACAATGACAAACAACAATTCCGGAAAATCCCCATGTGCATATTTTGGATTTGGTACTGTTCTGCCCTAAACCATATTTTAGAGTTGTTAAACATGCAAATTAATGCTACCAAGTTAATCTATGCATTTTTCCACCCCATTTACATATAAAGTTTATTTAATTTGGAGCTACGGTTATTTAGTTATGAAATAAATCATTTAGCATGGCATTTATGCAAATTTAAACAAACAGCAAGTTTAAACATTTTAAACATGGATGAAACTTGGTTATATGAAACTAGATGAAATTCTAAGCACTTTACATATATAAGTTGTTTTAATCCGATGCATGGTTGTGAAGTTATTAAATGCATGAAGTGCAAGGACTTTTCTATAAAACAGGCGTTCTCTGGATAAATGCAGAAATTGCAGCAGGAGGAAAACAAACACAACGGGATGAAACTGACTGGGCCAACATTGTATAGAAGAGGGGCTGCTCACCCATGGGCCAAGCCCAGGAAGGAAGCAGGCCGGCTCGGTGAAGCAGCTGGCAAGGCGTGCGGTGTTGGGCCTCGACGCCCTTTTGGCCCATGCGCCGCGGGACGACGGAGTCAACGGGCAGGGGCGAGTGGGATTTGGGGCTGCATGCCATCCAGGAAGACGAGTGGTGGCGGCGTTGGTGCTTCCAGCCACGACAGACAACGGGACAACCACCGGAGGCGGGGCGTGATCGAGGGGAACCGATTCCCAACGGTGGGAGGCGGATCCGGCGAGGCAAGGTCTTGGCGGCAGCGAACCTGCCGGTGTCGGGGACGAGGTGTAGGAGAGCAGAGGGCCTGCGAGCAGCGGTGCAGCGAAGGAGACCCCGACGCGGGTCGTCAGCGGCAGAAGGCGAGGCTGGAGGGCAGGTCCATCGAGGAACAGGGCGGAGGCGAGCTGGGCATCGAGGCAATGTAGGCCATGGCGACGACGCGGTCCTGTCGACGAACAGAGAGAGAGAGAGAGAGAGAGAGAGAGAGAGCAGGAGGGGAGGAAGGGACCGGAGAGGCGCGACGGTCCTTGGACTCCAGGCTGCTGCTGCTCGAGATCGAGCTCGCTCGATTTGGAAGCCATGGGGACGAGCTGCGGGAATGGGTGGATCGAGGGGAGGAGGTGGTTGGCTGGGGTGGATCGGGCAGAGGAGATCCCGAGGGGGATTTTTGGTGGAGTGGCGGCGCGAGACGTGATGGATGGGACAAGGTCCCTAGGTTTTAGGGTTGGTCTAGTTATATAGGTAGGGGACTAGGTGTTGGACTATAAATAGGGAAAGGGGGGAATTTGGATCACCCGATCGGGATCGGACGGTCGAGAAAGAATAGACTAGGGGAGTCCAAATAAAAAACAGAAGATGCTTTGGGGATGATCTGGACCCATCGGTAACGACAGCCCAGTTCGGGTTCGGTGGTAGGTTTGGACACGGTTGTGAAGGGGTTTGAGAGAGGTCAACAAAGACAAGGGGCCTGACGAAAGGTCAACGGAGACAAAGCGAGGAGCGACAACTATGAACGACTACAAGTTTTATGAAAACATGCGGATGCAATGCGGATGATGCGATGATGAAATGCAACAAGCAAAATAAAACACATGGCGAAACTCAGAATAGCTGGAAGTCTTCTAGAGCGTCGGTCTCGGGTCGTTACAACTCTCCTCCACTTACAAGAGATCTCGCCCCGAGATCTAGGGATGGCACCGGAGAGAAGCGTAAGAGGAAGAGGTAAAACAAAGTTGCTTCTTTGACAAACGAGTGAAACCATGATCCTTGAGAGGTTGAAAAACTTGAAAGAATGAATACAACGGAGACGAACAAGATTGCAAACACTCCAATAGCAAAGAGAAACAAGGAACATTACAAGAACCTTGTAGGTTGAAAGATATATGAAAATGGTTACAATGGACAAGAAGTACATGCAAGCACTCCGGTTGAAATGAGATGTACAAGGAACGTTAAAGAACAATTACGACAACACTCCGGTTGGAAATGGAAGGAATAGAATATGAACTTGGCAAAATGAAAGCACTTGGATGAGACTTCAGTTAAAAGAGGAATGATAGACACAACACTCCGGTTAAATGGATAAGCATGGAAAAAACATGATATTGACAAAACAAGATGATGGGTGAAGAGAGCAACATCACAATGCCTCCGGAACAAAAGAGTGGAATGAAAAGAATGGAGAAGAGAACGTCAGCTTCCACCATGAATGAACATGAAGGAGCCTTCCTACGAAGAAGGTGTTGGGGAACGTGGTAATTTCAAAAATTTCCTACGATCACGCAAGATCTATCTATGTGATGCATAGTAGTGAGAGGGGAGAGTGTGTCCACGTACCCTCGTAGACCGAAAGCGGAAGCGTTATGACAATGCGGTTGATGTAGTCGTACGGCTTCACGATCCGACCGATCCAAGTACCGAACGTACGACACCTCAGCGTTCAGCACACGTTTAGCTTGATGACGTCCCTCGTACTCTTGATCCAGTTGAGGCCGAGGGTGAGTTCCTTCAGCACGACGGCGTGGTGACGGTGATGATGATGCTATCAGTGCAGGGCTTCGCCTAAGCTCCGCAACGGTATGATCGAGGTGTGTAATGCTACCTCTTGAGCATTGCGTTGGATTTCCCCGAAGAGAAGAGGATGATGCAGTAAAGTAGCATAAGTATTTCCCTCAGTTTTTGAGAACCAAGGTATCAATCCAGTAGGAGACCACGCACAAGTCCCTCATACCTACACAAAATGATAGCAACTCGCAACCAATGCTTAGGGGTTGTCAATCCCTTCACGGCCACTTACGAGAGTGAGATCTGATAGAGATAATATTTTTGGTATTTTTGATAGATAGATGCAAAGTAAAAATAAAAGGTAAAGTAAAAACAAAGCAAGTAAATAAAGCGATATAGATTGATATGATGAGAATAGACCCGTGGGCCATAGGTTTCACTAGTGGCTTCTTTCAAGAGCATAAGTATTCTATGGTGGGTGAACAAATTACTGTTGAGCAATTGACAGAATTGAGCATAGTTATGAGTATATCTAGGCAATGATCATGTATATAGGCATCACGTCCAAAACAAGTAGATCGAAACGATTCTGCATCTACTACTATTACTCCACTCATCGACCGCTATCCAACATGCATCTAGAGTATTAAGTAAAAACAGAGTAATGTCGTAAGCAAGATGACATGATGTAAAGGGATAAATTCATGCAATATGATTAAAAACCCATCTTGTTATCCTCGATGGCAACAATACAATACGTGCCTTGCAACTCTTTCTGTCACTGAGTAAGGACACCGCAAGATTGAACCCAAAGCTAAGCACTTCTCCCATTGCAAGAACTACCAATCTAGTTGGCCAAACCAAAAAGATAATTCAAAGAGACTTGCAAAGATAACTCAATCATACATAAAAGAATTCAGAGAAGAATCAAATATTTTCCATAGATAATACTGGATCATAAACCCACAATTCATCGGTCTCAACAAACAGACCGCAAAAAGAAGATTACATCGAATAGATCTCCACGAGAGAGGGGGAGAACATTGTATTGAGATCCAAAAAGAGAGAAGAAGCCATCTAGCTACTAGCTATGGACCCGAAGGTCTAAAGTAAACTACTCACACTTCATCGGAGGGGCTATGGTGATGATGTAGAAGCCCTCCGTGGTGGATGCCCCCTCCGACGGAGCTCCAGAACAGGCCCCAAGATGGGATCTCATGGATACAGAAGGTTGCGGCGGTGTAATTAGGTTTCTGGCTCCTGTTCTGATCATTCGGGGGTACATAGGTATATATAGGAGGAAGGAGTACATTGGTGGAGCTCCGAGGGGCCCACGAGGTAGGGGCGCGCCCAGGGGGGGGGGGGCCCTCCACCCTCATGACCTCCTCGAGCACTGCTTGGAGTAGGGTCCAAGTCTCCTGGGTCACGTTCGGTTGGAAAATCACGACCCTGAAGGTTTCATTCCCTTTGGACTCCGTTTGATATTCTGTTTCTTCGAAATACTGAAAAGGGCAAAAAACAACAATTCTGGGCTGGGCCTCTGGTTAATAGGTTAGTCCCAAAAGTAATATAAAAGTGGAAAATAAAGCCCAATATAGTCCAAAACAGTAGATAAAGTAGCATGGAGCAATCAAAAATTATAGATACGTTGGAGATGTATCAAGCATCCCCAAGCTTAATTCCTGCTCGTCCTCGAGTAGGTAAATGATAAAAAAGAATTTTTGATGCGGAGTGATACTTTGGCATAATTTCAATGTAAATCTTCTTAATTGTGATATGAATATTCAGATCCGAAAGATTCAAGACAAAAGTTCATATTGACACAAAAATAATAATACTTCAAGCATACTAATCAAAGCAATCATGTCTTCTCAAAATAACATGGCAAAAGAAAGTTCATCCCTACAAAATCATATAGTTAGGCTATGCTTCATTTTTGTCACACAAAGATGTTCCCAACTTCTATACCCCGATGACAAGCCAAGCTATTGTTTCATACTTAAATAATCTCAAACTTTTTCAACCTTCACGCAATACATGAGCGTGAGCCATGGATATAGCACTATGGGTGGAATAGAATATGATGATGGGGATTGTGTGGAGAAGACAAAAAAAGAGAAAGTCTCACATCAACTAGGCATATCAACGGGCTATGGAGATGCCCATCAATAGATATCGATGTGAGTGAGTAGGGATTGCCATGCAACGGATGCACTAGAGCTATGAATGCTCAACAAAAGAAAACTAGTGGGTGTGCATCCAACTTGCTTACTCACGAAGACCTAGGGCATTTGAGGAAGCCCATCGTAGGAATATACAAGCCAAGTTCTATAATGAAAAATTCCCACTAATATGAAAAAGACAACTTATGAGACTCACTACATGAGGAACAAGGTGCTACTTTGAAGCACAATATATGAGACTCACTACATGAAGAACAAGGTGCTACTTTGAAGCACAAGTGTGGAAAAAGAGATAGTAGCATTGCCCCCCTTTTTTTGGGACTTTCTTTTTTTCTTTTTGGCCTTTCTCTTTTTTTATTTGGTCAATGCTCTAATAATGATGATCATCACACTTCTATTGATTACAACACAAGGATTACAACTCGAAACTTAGAACAAGATATGACTCTATATGAATGCCTCCGGTGGTGTACCGGGATGGTGCAATGAATCAAGAGGGACATATATGGAAAATAATGCATGGTGGCTTTGCCACAAATACGATGTCAACTACAAGATCATGCAATGGCAATATGACAAACGTAATGTATGTCATGATGATGATGGTGGAAGTTGCATGGCAATATATCTCAGAATGGCTATGGAGATGCCATGATAGGTAGGTATGGTGGCTGTTTTGAGGAAGATATAAGGAGGTTTATGTGTGATAAAGCGTATCGTATCACGGGGTTTGGATGCACCGGCGAAGTTTGCGCCAACTCTCAAGGTGAGAAAGGGCAATGCACGGTACCGAAGAGGCTAGCAAAGGCGGAAAGGTGAGAGTGCGTATAATCCATGGACTCAACATTAGTCAAAAGAACTCATATACTTATTGCAAAAATTTAGAAGCCATCAAAAATTCAAGTACTATGTGCATGCTCCTAGGGGGATAGATTGGTAGGAAAAGACCATCGCTCGTCCCCGACCGCCACTCATAAGGATGCACAAGCCAGGTACACTTCATGTTTCAAATTTGTTACACAACTTTAACCATATGTGCATGCTACGGGACTTGCAAACTTCAACACAAGTATTTATCAAATTCATAATCACCCAACTAGCACGACTTTGATATTATCACCTCCATATCTCAAAACAATTATCAAGCATCAAACTTATCTTAGTATTCAATTCACTCAAAAGAAATGAACACCAAGTATATTAACATTAAGCAAATTACCATGCTATTAAAGACTCTCAAAATAATCTAAGTGAAGCATGAGAGATCAAAAGTTTCTGTAAAACAAATCCACCACCGTGCTCTAAAAGATCTAAGTGAAGTGCTAGAGCAAAAATTATCATGCTCAAAAGGTATAAGTGAAGCACAATAAGCAAAACTATCAAGCTCAAAAGATATACGTGAAGCACATAGAGTATTCTAACAAATTCCAAATCATGTATGGCTCTCTCAAAAGATGTGTAAAGCAAGGATGATTGTGGTAGATTAACAAGCAAAGACACAAATAATACAAGACGCGCCAAGCAAAACACATATCATGTTGGTGAATAAAAATATAGCTCCAAGTAAATTACTGATGAAAGTGGACGAAAGAGGGGATGCCTTCCGGGGTATCCCCAAGCTTTGACTTTTTGGTGTCCTTGGATTATCTTGGGGGTTCCATGGGCATCCCCAAGCTTAGGCTCTTGCAACTCCTTGTTCCATAATCCATGAAAATAATTCACCCAAAACTTGAAAACTTCACAACACAAAACTCAACAGAAATCTCGTGAGCTCCGTTAGAGAAAGAAAACAAAAGACTACTTCAAGGTACTGTAATGAACTCATTCTTTATTTATATTGGTGTTAAACCTACTGTATTACAACTTCCCTATGGTTCATAGACTGAATTACTAGCCATAGATGCATTGAAATAAGCAAACAACACATGAAAAACAGAATCTGTCAAAAACAGAACAATCTGTAGCAATCTGTAACTAACGGAAACTTATGTAACTCTAAAAATTCTACCAAAATAGGAAGTCCTGTAAAATTTGTTTATTGATCATAAACAAAAAGAATCAACACAAAAGCACGTTCCTGTGATTTATCATAACTAAATTCGTGCGCGCAAAGTTTATGTTTTTCAGCAGAATCAAATAAACTATCATCGTAGGTTATCCTATAGGTGCTACTTGGCACAAACACTAATTAAAACATAAAACCACATCCAAACAGAAGGTAGATGGATTATTTATTCCTAAACAGAAGCAAAAACAAAAAAAAAATACAAAATAAAATTGGGTTGCCTCCCAAAAAGCGCTATCGTTTAACGCCCTTAGCTAGGCATAAAAGCAAGGATAGATCTAGGTATTGCCATCTTTGATAGGCAATCCATAGGTGACTCTCATGATAGATTCATATGGTAATTTTATTTTATTTTCTAGGGAGGTGTTCCATACCCTTCTTTAAGGGAAATTGGAATCTAATATTCCCTTCCTTCATATCCATAATTGCACCAATCGTTCTAAGGAAAGGTCTACCTAGAATAATAGGACATGAAGGATTGCAATCTATATCAAGAACGATAAAATCTATGGGCACATAATTCCTATTTTCAACAATAATAACATCATTACTTCTTCCCATAGGCTTTTTAATAGTGGAATCCGCAAGATGCAAGTTTAGAGAGCAATCATCAAAATCACGGTAATCTACCAAATCACATAAAGTTTTGGGAATAGTAGAGACACTAGCACCCAAATCACATAAAGCATGAAACTCAAAGTCTTTAATTTTAATTTTAGTAGTAGGTTCCCACTCATCATAGAGTTTTCTAGGGATAGAAACTTTCATCTCAAGTTTTTCTTCATAAGATTGCATCAAGGCATCAACAATATGTTCGGTAAAGGCCTTATTTTGACTATAAACATGAGGAGATTCTAGCACGGATTGCAACAAGGAAATACAACCAATCAAAGAGCAATTTTCATAATTAAATTCCTTGAGATCCAAAATAGTGGGTTTAGTAACATCACGGTTTCTATTTATTTCAATCCCATTTTCATCAATTTCATCATCAAGATCTAGAAACTCCGAGTTCTTAGAATGCCTTCTAGGTAAAGGAAGATAATCTTCAGATTCATCAAGATTCATATTGCAAAACAAATATTTAATGGGGGACACATCAATAACTTTTAGATCTTCATCTTGATTTTCATAGGGATTGGAAGAACACGCTTTAATAAAGGCATCTTTGGAAGCATGCATCCTAGCGGTTCTTTCCTTGCACTCATCAATGAAAATTCTCATGGCTTTGAGAGACTCATTGATATCATGCTTAGGAGGAATAGATCTAAGCTTTAAAGAATCAATTTCAAGAGAAATTCTATCAACGTTCCTAGCCAAATCATCAACTTTAAGCAATTTCTCTTCAAGCAAAGCATTGAACTTCTTTTGTGAATTCATAAACTCTTTAACACTACTCTCAAATTCAGAGGGCATCTTATTAAAATTTCCATAAGAGTTATTGTAGGAGTTTCCATAATTATTAGAAGGATTACTAGGATAATGCCTAGGATTAAAATTCCCTCTATAAGCGTTGTTTCCAAAACTATTCCTACCAATAAAATTCACATCCATAGATTCATTATTATTCTCAAGCAAAGTAGACAAAGACATATCATTGGGATCAAGAGGAGTATTTTTAGGAGCAAACATCTTCATAAGTTCATCCATCTTTTCACTCAAAACATTGATTTCTTCTATAGCATGCACTTTTTTACTAGAAGATCTTTCGGTGTGCCATTTAGAATAATTAGCCATAATATTATCAAGCAATTTGGTAGCATCCCCTAACGTAATTTCCATAAACGTGCCTCCCCGGCCGAATCTAAAAGATTTCTAGAAGCAAAATTCAATCCGGCATAAATTTTTTGTATGATCATCCATAAATTCAAACCATGAGTAGGGCAATTGCGAAGCATTAATTTCATTCTTTCCAAAGATTAGGTAACATGCTCATGATCAAGTTGTTTAAAATTCATGATATCGTTCCTAAGAGTGACAATCTTAGCGGGAGGAAAATACTTAGAGATAAAAGCATCTTTGCACTTGTTCCAAGAATCAATACTATTTTTAGGCAAAGACGAAAACCAAACTTTAGCATGATCTCTAAGTGAAAACGGAAATAACTTTAATTTGACAATACTGTTATCCGTATCTTTCTTCTTTTGCATATCACACAAATGAACAAAATTGTTTAGATGAGTAGCGACATCTTCACTAGGAAGGCCGGTGAATTGATCTTTCATAACAAGATTCAACAAAGCGGTATTGATTTCACAAGACACATCATTATTAAGAGGGGCAATCGGAGAACTAAGGAAATCATTATTATTGGTATTCGAGAAATCACACAATTTGGTATTATCTTGTGCCATGGCAACAAGTAATCCAACACACAAGCAAACCGAAAGACAACGGGAAAAAGGCAAACGGGAAAGAGAGGAGGAGATTGGGAAAGAGAGGGCAAATAAAATGGCAAGGGTGAAGTGGAGGAGAGGAAAACGAGAGGCAAATGGCAAATAATGTAACGCGAGAGATAGGAATTGCGATGGGTACTTGGTATGGTTGACTTGCTTGCGTGAGCCTCCCCGGCAACGACACTAGAAATTCTTCTTGCTACCTCTTGAGCACTGCGTTGGATTTCTCCGAAGAGGAGAGGATGATGCAGTAAAGTAGCGTAAGTATTTCCCTCTGTTTTTGAGAACCAAGGTATCAATCCAGTAGGAGACCACGCACAAGTCCCTCATACCTACACAAAACGGTAGCAACTCGCAACCAACGCTTAGGGGTTGTCAATCCCTTCACGGTCACTTACGAGAGTGAGATCTGATAGAGATAATATTTTTGGTATTTTTGATAGATAGATGCAAAGTGAAAATAAAAGGTAAAGTAAAAGCAAAGCAAGTAAATAAAGTGATATAGATTGATATGATGAGAATAGACCCGGGGGCCATAGGTTTCACTAGTGGCTTCTCTCAAGAGCATAAGTATTCTACGGTGGGTGAACAAATTACTGTTGAGCAATTGACAGAATTGAGCATAGTTATGAGTATATCTAGGCAATGATCATGTATATAGGCATCACGTCCAAAACAAGTAGATCGAAACGATTCTGCATCTACTACTATTACTCCACTCGTCGACCGCTATCTAGCATGCATCTAGAGTATTAAGTAAAAACAGAGTAACGCCGTAAGCAAGATGACATGATGTAGAGGGATAAATTCATGCAATATGATAAAAAACCCATCTTGTTATCCTTGATGGCAACAATACAATACATGCCTTGCAACTCTTTCTGTCACTGAGTAAGGACACCGCAAGATTGAACCCAAAGCTAAGCACTTCTCCCATTGCAAGAACTACCAATCTAGTTGGCCAAACCAAAAAGATAATTCGAAGAGACTTGCAAAGATAACTCAATCATACATAAATGAATTCAGAGAAGAACCAAATATTTTCCATAGATAATACAGGATCATAAACCCCTAATTCATCGGTCTCAACAAACACACCGCAAAAAGAAAATTACATCGAATAGATCTCCACGAGAGAGGGGGAGAACATTGTATTGAGATCCAAAAAGAGAGAAGAAGCCATCTAGCTACTAGCTATGGACCCAAAGGTCTGAAGTAAACTACTCACACTTCATCGGAGGGGCTATGGTGATGATGTAGAAGCCCTTCGTGGTGGATGCCCCCTCCGGCGGAGCTCCAGAATAGGCCCCAAGATGGGATCTCGTGGATACAGAAGGTTGCGGCGGTGGAATTAGGTTTTTGGCTCTTGTTCTGATCGTTTGGGGGTACGTAGGTATATATAGGAGGAAGGATTACGTTGGTGGAGCTCCGAGGGGCCCACAAGGTAGGGGGCGCGCCCAGGGGGGCGCGCCCTCCACCCTCGTGACCTCCTCGGGAACTGCTTGGAGTAGGGTCCAAGTCTCTTGGGTCACGTTCGGTTGGAAAATCACGATCCCGAAGGTTTCATTCCATTTGGACTCCGTTTGATATTCTGTTTCTTCGAAATACTGAAAAAGGCAAAAAACATCAATTCTGGGCTGGGCCTCCGGTTAATAGGTTAGTCCCAAAAGTAATATAAAAGTGGAAAATAAAGCCCAATATAGTCCAAAACAGTAGATAAAGTAGCATGGAGCAATCAAAAATTATAGATACGTTGGAGACGTATCATGTAACTATGGAGGGGGGCACCGCACACGGCTAAAAGATCAACTTGTGTTGTCTGTTGTGTCTTTGGGTGCCCCCTGATGAAGCCATGTACCTAGGGTAGGGTCATGGACCTGTCCAAGATACCCTCCCCAAGGACATCTATAGAAGAAACTACCTTTCAGTCGACCTGGAAGGATTCCACTCGACGGACTCGCAGACACTCGACCACCAGGAGATCTAGAGTCACTCTGCACACAAACGGTCTGACATTAAGTAGTCTTTATGGTCATGATAGCACTTTATGTAGGGCGTTGCCAGTAATGCCAGGTCTTAATGTACTTTAAACCCTGCATAATTGAGGGTCGGAGGGGTCTGGCAGACTCTATATAAGCCACCCCCCTCCTCAGTGTAAAGGGTTCGCACCCCTATAACTCATACGCATATAATCCAGTCGACCGCCTCCAGGCTCCAAGACGTAGGGCTATTACTTCCTTCGAGAAGGGCCTGAACTCGTAAATCTCTTGCGTATACAACTACTCCATAGCTAGGATCTTGCCTCTCCATACCTACCCCTATTCTACTGTCAGGCTTAGAACCATGACAGTTGGAGCCCATCGCGGGGCTCGTGTCTTAGCGACTTATTGGAGAAGTTGCGATTGTTTCGATCACGTTCATCATGGTTTCTGGCGGAGTTTTGGTTGAGGGCCACGAGATCCGTCTCAGCGCGCTCACGTTCATCGCCGACGACTCCGCTTGGCTTCAGGAGGCTCCACTCGAAATCGACGCGCTCCCAGTTCGCGGAGCGACCCCATATCCGTCGACCCCTGTGTCGTCCTCTCTCCCTGTCTCCCGCCAGCGCAAGCGCTCCGGTCGGTCGAGGCTTCAGTGGTGGGTGAGGCACGCGGTGGCCCGCCAGTCGGCCACCCCCCAAGTCGCGGCGATCGAGCCCGACGAATCTCTTTACGGCCTGTTCGACTGGCTCCGGGGAGACTGCATCCGAGTGCGACAATAGTGATCCTGCAGCGGAGGTCCTGATGGTCAATGGACCGCGCAGTCCTCTCGGCTTTCCTCGCACCGACGGAGCTGACGGCGGAGGCGACCCAGCGCAGGTCCACGAGGAGTATCAACCCGAGCCACTCACTTCCCTTCAAAGGGAAGATCTTCGCCGCCGGAACATGGATGCGCTGCATACTCCTATCGTTGGAGAAACCCCCAAGGCTCGTGCCTTGGAGGACACGCGTTTGGCCAACTTGGCTGAGCGCACTCGATTGGAGAACCTCCAGCGAGCACTCGATGGGCGTGCGTGGCAACGAGTTCCATACTCCAGTTGACGTCAACTCTTTCCACCACCGACTCAGGTATATCAAACTCCGATTCAGAATCTAGCGGCTGCGGCCTGTATAGCAGAGTCGATTCAGCCCTCCCAGTCGGAGGCTGGCAGAGGCTTGATGCAGATCAGAGATTTACTCCGGGCAGCAGGAGATCAAAATTCAGCTGTATCGCAGTCGCGAAATAGGATTCACAGCAGATCTGTCACTGCGAATACAGTCCAGTCGGCCCATAGCCCAAGATCGCCCCCAAGGCGTGAGGGACGTGGGGGTCGGTGTGATCAGTATGATGACCGATTCGATTGCGAAGGTCGGCGTCGAGTGCCCACTCCTCCCCCAAGGGGTGGTTCATACGTCCTTCGACAACAAGATGACAGACGCCAGCACAGTGTTGGGCGAAGGGTTCCAGTCGACCCTAGAGAATTAGGATTTGACGCGAGATCCATTATCGTTCAAGGTTTGGTCGACCGGAACAGAGCTCACCGAGAGGGCCATGACAGAGATGTGCCCACTAGCAGCAGAGTTCATGTCTCAGGACGAGAGTGTTTTAGCAGAGCCATCAGGGCCGTAGTGATTCCTCCCAACTTCAGGTTGGCGACTGGAGTTAGTAAGTTCACTGGTGAGTCCAAGCCCGATACTTGGCTTGAGGACTACCGAGTGGCTGTTTAGATTGGCATCGGCAATGATGAAGTGGCCATGAAACACCTACCTCTTATGTTGGAGGGCTCGGCTAGAGCATGGCTGAATCAGTTGGCACCTAGCAGCATTTACATTTGGGAAGATCTTGCCCGAGTGTTTGTCAGAACATTTGAAGGAACTTGCAAGCGACCAGCAGGGTTGACAGAGCTACAGGTTTGTGTGCAAAAGTCGAATGAGGCTCTGTGGGATTACATCCAGAGGTGGATCACATTGCATCACATGGTGGAGAATGTATCTGATCACCAGGCAGTTTGTGCCTTCAAGGAAGGCGTTAAGAACAGGGAGTTAAGTTTGAAGTTCGGTCGGACCAGAGACATGACTCTGAGTCGAATGATGGAGATTGCCACCAAATATGCCAATGGTGAAGAAGAGGATCGGCTCCGGAGTGGCAAGTACAAGCCGACTATTCATGAAACCGGAGGAGGGAACTCCAGTCGGAAGCAGAAGCGGAAAGCCGAACCAGCTGCTCCTAGAGAAGCCTTGGCCGTGACTCAGGGCAAGTTTAAAGGGAAGCCCAAAGGATCTTGGGATCCTAAGAAGGTGAAGGACAAGGAAGGAAATGACGTGATGGATTTACCATGCCACATCCACAGGAAGAAAGATGAGGAGGGTAACTTCATTTACCCGAAACATACCACTCGGCAGTGTCGGCTCTTGATCCAGCAATTTCAGGGGAAACAACCCAAAGATAAGGAAAATGAGTCAAACAAAGTTGAGGACAAAGAGGACAGTGATGGAGGATACCCCCATGTCAATTCCACTTTGATGATTTTTGCTGATGTTGAAAGCAAAAGTCGATTGAAAGTTATCAACCTGAGGTTAATATGGTTGCTCCGGCGACACCCAGTTATTTGAAATGGTCTCAGACCGCCATCACATTTCACCAGTCTGATCATCCGACACATATAGCCACCCCTGGGAGGCAAGCTTTGGTGGTCGACCCAGTCGTCGAAGGCACTCGACTGACTAAGGTTCTGATGGATGGTGGCAACGGCCTGAACATATTGTATGCGGAGATGCTGAAGGGAATGGGCATTCCGATGTCCAGACTCAGTACCAGCAACATGAGTTTCCATGGAGTCATTCCTGGGAAGAAGGCTGAGTCACTCGGCCAAATTGCTCTTGATGTGGTTTTCGGCGATTCAAAGCATTTCCGCAAAGAAAAGCTGACATTTGAAGTTGTGGATTTCCAGAGTGCTTATCACGCTATTTTGGGAAGGCTAGCTTATGCACGATTCATGGCTCGACCATGTTACGTGTACCTCAAATTGAAGATGCCTGGTCCCAAGGGTGTGATCACCATTATCGGCAATCGGAAAAAGGCAGAAGAGTGCTTTCAGAAGGGCTCAAAGATCGCCGATGCTCAGATAACAGTGGTGGAGCTGCAGGAATACCAGAAAACTGCAGATCCGAGTGATTTATTGTGGTCCAAAAAGCCCGCCACGGAGTGAGCGTTCCAGTCGTCCGGTGAGACGAAGCCCGTTCACATTCACCCGACCGACCTCAGTGCTGCTCCGACTCATATCTCCACAACACTTGACTCTAAATAGGAAGAAGCGCTCATCCAGTTCCTCCATGAGAACTGGGACATCTTCGCATGGAAGCCTGCTGACATGCCGGGTGTTCCCAGGGGGCTGGCTGAGCATCGTCTTCGAGTCGACTCAAAAGTGTGTGACGCCCCCGATTCAATCGTACACTAATCATGCACGCAAATGTGTACGATCAAGATCATGGACTCATGGGAAGATATCACAACACAACTCTAAAACATAAATAAGTCATACAAGCATCATAATACAAGCCAGGGGCCTCGAGGGCTCGAATACAAGTGCTCGATCATAGACGAGTCAGCGGAAGCAATAACATCTGAGTACAGACATAAGTTAAACAAGTTTGCCTTAAGAAGGCTAGCACAAACTGGGATACAGATCGAAAGAGGCGCAGGCCTCCTGCCTGGGATCCTCCTAGACTACTCCTGGTCGTCGTCAGCGGGCTGCACGTAGTAGTAGGCACCTTCGGTGTAGTAGGGGTCGTCGTCGACGGTGGCGTCTGGCTCCTGGACTCCAGCATCTGGTTGCGACAACCAGAAAGAAAGGAAAGGGGGAAAAAGGGGGGAGAAAGCAACTGTGAGTACTCATCCAAGTACTCGCAAGCAAGGAACTACACTACATATGCATGGGTATATGTGTAAGGAGGCTATATCAGTGGACTGAACTGCAGAATGCCAGAATAAGAGGGGGATAGCTAGTCCTATAGAAGACTACGCTTTTGGCAGCCTCTGTCTTGCAGCATGTAGAAGAGAGTAGATTGAAGTCCTCCAAGTAGCATCTCCAAGTAGCAACTCCAAGTAGCAACTCCAAGTAGCATCGCATAGCATAATCCTACCCGGCGATCCTCCCCTCGTCGCCCTGTGGAAAAGCGATCACCGGGTTGTCTGTGGAACTTGGAACGGTGTGTTTTATTAAGTATCCGGTTCTAGTTGTCATAAGGTCAAGGTACAACTCCAAGTCGTCCTGTTACCGAAGATCACGGCTATTCGAATAGATTAAATTCCCTGCCGGGGTGCACCACATAACCCAACATGCTCGATCCCATTTGGCCGGACACACTTTCCTTGTTCATGCCCGGACTCGGAAGATCAACACGTCGCAGCCCCACCTAGGCACAACAGAGAGGTCAGCACGCCGGTCTAAACCTAAGCGCACAGGGGTCTGGGCCCATCGCCCTTAGCACACCTGCACGTTGCGTACGCGGCCGGTGAGCAGACCTAGCAACCTCCATTACAAAGGAAGTTGCGTTAACGCAGTCCAACACGGCGCGCGCCGCTCAGTCGCTGACTTCACGAAGGCTTCGCCTGATACCACGACGTCGGGATACCCATAACTACTCCCGTGTAGATGGTTAGTGCGTATGGACCAAATGGCCAGACTCAGATCAAATACCAAGATCTCGTTAAGCGTGTTAAGTATCCGCGAACGCCGACCAGGGCCAGGCCCACCTCTCTCCTAGGCGGTCTCAACCTGCCCTATTGCTCCGCCACAAAGTAATAGTCGGGGGCCGTCGGGAACCCAGGCCCACCTCTACCGGGATGGAGCCACCTGTCCTTTCAGCCCCCTCATCACAATCACTTGCGGGTACTCATCGAGCTGACCCGACTTTAGTCACCATCTGTATAATATGTATGTATGTATAGTATATACCCGTGATCACCTCCCAAGTGATCACGACCCAATAGTATAGCAAGGCAGACTGACAAGGATGTAGGGCCAATGATGATAAACTAGCATCCTATACTAAGTATTTAGGATTGCAGGTAAGGTATCAACAGATGTAGCAACAATGTCAGGCTATGCATCAGAATAGGATTAACGGAAAGCAGTAACATGCTACACTACTCTAATGCAAGCAGTATAGAGAAGAATAGGCGATATCTGATGATCAAGGGAGGGGCTTTCCTGGTTGCTCTGGCAAGGAGGGGTCATCTTCGGTGTAGTCGAACACACGAACATCGGCATTGGTCTCAGAGTCTACCGGAAAGAAGTAATGAAGGGGGAACACAATAAATAACAGAGCAATCAAATGTAACACAAAGCAAGACGCGGCAATATGCGGTGCTAGGGGTGACCTAGCGTAGTGGTAGGTTATATCGACGAAGGGGGGAAACATCCGGGAAAGTATCCCCGGTGTTTCGCATGTTCGGACAGAGGTACCGGAGTGGGAAAGTTGCGTGTTCGGTATGCTAGAGGTGTGTGGCGGACGAACGGGCTGCGTATCCGGATTCGTCTCGTCGTTCTGAGCAACTTTCATGTAGAAAGTATTTTCATCTGAGCTACGGTTTATTTTATATTAATTTTAAAAGATTTAAATCATTTTTAGGATTTATTTAACTATTTAATTTCAACATTATCCAAAATAGTGCTTGCTGACGTCAGCATGACGTCAGCAGTCAACAGGGGTTGACTGGGTCAATCTGACGTGTGGGTCCAGTGGGACCCACCTGTCATACTCTGTTTAGGTAACTAAGGTTTAGTTAAACTTGTTACTGCTCAGTTAGACTAACAGGTTAATTTAGACTAATTAAGTAGGATTAATTAACTTAATTAATTAATTAATTAAATTCATTTTTATTTTTATTATTTTTATTATTAATTCCTTAATTCTTTTTTTAACGTTCTATGGGCGTGGGCCCCATCTGTCATTGT